>NW_006922273.1:337534-349078 GCF_000298275.1 Orycteropus afer afer | reverse complement strand
TCAGACTTGTATGTGCCTCCTTTCAATAAATTTATTCAATTTATTCATTCTTTCACTATCTATTCCTAGCAGCAAAAAATGAGAACATGTCTTTGAGCCAAACAAAAATAACAATAACAACAGCAGCAACACAACTGACATGGGAAAAGCAGACTTGCAAGTTAAAATATTTAAATATTCTCCCATTATATAACAATCATCATGTATTTCCAAATTTTGACCAAAACAGGTATCAGTTGTCATTAGAACACCCTTGACATTTTATAAAAAGAAAACAGTGTTTATTATTAAGTAGTTTATAAAAGAAAAAGTTAAAAAGTAGTGCAAGTAAAAAGTTATGTAAAAAAAAAAAATAGCATAGAACCATCATACCTCATAGAGGGAGGGCACTGTTGGCCAAAATATAACTTGTACATTATTTGTATAAAATACAGTATATCCACAGAGAGCCCTAGAGTCCAAAGCTTGTGTACTTGACTCCTAATCAAAAGGTTGGCAGTTTGAACTCACCAGGGGCTATGTGTGAGAAAAGATAAAGAATTTGCTCCTGTAAAGATTATAGCCTGAAACCCTATGTCCAACAAAGTCTCTATGAGTCAGGATAGACATGATGGCATACAACAACTATGTATATGTGTATGCGTGTATATATATAAGCTCTGGTGGCATAGTGTCTAAGGCATTTGACTGCTAACCAGAAGAAGGTTGGCAATTCAAACCCACCAGCCACCACTCAGAAGTGGGCAATCTATTTCCGTAGTAATACGGCCTCAGAAACCCAAGGAGGGGTTGTTATGAGTTGGTTCTGACATATTTATCACATATGATTCAATCAGTTGACCTTAATTATATATCACACTCTCATCACTTATTGATATGGTAAGATTCTAAAGACCAGGTCATTATGCAAAATTCAGGGTTATTTAACTAGTATTATTTATTTGCCACATCAGATTATAAAATGGAGGATGACTACATCATCATGTAGCTATTAAATCATATATGGAGAGAGAGAGAGAAAGATCAATTAATTTTTAGTACTTGAGCACATGCAATTGTGGTCCTGATGTGTTAAAAATTTGTTGCTCAACTAGCAGCCTAGGAATTCCAGTGATCTGTGTCTCCAGATTTGTAGGTCAGGCAGTGAAGGAATGAAAGAAATTCTGGCAAGATGTCTATGTATAATCAAGAGGCAGATTACTCCATAAGGATGCTCCCTTTTAGCTCTAAAGCCTTCATCTGATTGGATGAAGGCCATCCACATTATGGAGAGTACACCCTCTCCTCACTTATTGAACTATCTCATTATAGAATATTTTGCATTTATGACAACAGTAAAAAAATCTACTATCTGACTCTTTTGCATTAAAGATGTATGTCTGGCAGTAATGAATGCTGAATTATAAAGTAAGAATGACACTGATGTGATTGATAAAGTTATGTGTCAGATTAGCTGGGCCATTCTCAATTATTTGACAGTCATGTAATGGTAATTTGGCAGTCATGTAATAATGTGCTTTGATAGCTGCATAATGATGCAGTCATCCTCCATTTTATGATCTGATGTGATAAGTAAATAATGCTAGATAAATAACCCTGAATTTTGCACAATGACATGGTCTTTGGAATCTAATGATATCGATAAGTGAGGAGAAGGTGTAATATAATTAAGGTCAACTAATTTAATCATATGTATATACTTCATAGGAGCTCTAGTGGTGCAACAGTTAAAAACACTCAGCAGCAAACCAAAAGGGAGGTGCTCTGGTGGCATAGTGGCTAAGGCATTGGACTGCTGACCAGAAGGCTGATGGTTCAAACCAACCAGCCACTCCTCAGAAGGAAGATTGGACAATCTACTTCCATAGTGATACTGCCTTGGAAATCCCAGGAGGGGTTGCTATGAGTTGGATCCAACTCCACAGCAGTGAGGTTTTTTTTTTGGTGGCTAACCATAATAACCAAAAGGTTGGCAGTTTCAATCCACCAACATCTCCATGGGAGAAAGATGAGTCAGTCTGCTTCCATAAAAATTTATAGTGTTGGAAACCCTATGAGGCAGTTCTACTCTGTCCTATAGGCTTGCTATGAGCCAAAATAGACTCAATGGCAGTGGTTTTTCACATACTTCATAACAACATCTAGATTAGTGTCTGGCCAATCAACTGGACAACATAGCCTAGCCAGACTGACACATAAAATTAACCATCACAATACTGTTAATAAAACTTTTCTTTAATTGCTTCTGATGGTTAGAAACATATGGCAGGCATTGTGAGAACATTTAGGCTTGGACATTTGTCAAAGAAAATCAGAATAAAGTACATTAAAATAAATGTTTTAGATTAGAAAATAAATATTTTCTAGTATATTTGTTCTGGATGCAAATGCCGTACTCATACAGTTTTGATCTTTTACTTTATAGCCGAGGAGGCAATATTTAGACAGGCTGAATGACTGACTCGGGAAATACAGAAAAGTTGTGTCCAAGTTGAATGACTATAAAGTTAGGTTTCCTACTTTCTTTCTTTTTCCTTAGATGAAGAAGGCAGGGGAATAAACTGATCTTACTCCCTTCCATTCTTCTGATCTGCTGAGGGGCTCTCTATTGGCTGAACATAGAAGCCAGAGAATAAGAAAGACAATGATGATGTTGCCCATTCAGGTCAGAGAGACAGAACAGATGGATAAATGTGGAGAGTAAATTGGGAGGCGGGAGGACAGATATTCAGCCACTATTTTTTCTTTACATAAAATTTTACTATGAATTCAATTTCATTAAAAAAAAACCATTTTATTGAATGCTATATCCAGGTCACTATTCTCTTTTACATTCTGGAAGCATAATGCCCAAGGCACTTGACTGCTAACCAGAAAGCTGGTGGTTCAAACCCACCAGCCACTCCTCAGAAGGAAGATGGGGCAATCTACTTCCGTAGTGATACTGCCTCAGAAACCTAAGGAGAGGTCACTATGAGTCGGGTCCGACTCGACGGCACATAACAACAACAACAACAACATACAAAGGAAATAAATCTGCCTTTCTTTGGAAAACCAGGACAACCTGTGTTTTTCCTTATAGCTTTTATTTAGTTCAAATGGTATAAGATAAACATTGTATGAAAAACTCTGAGATAGAATGATATCAATGAGGTAGAGGAAAAAAAAAAAATAGAGCTGTATGGTAGAGTTCAGGGTGAGTGACCTTCACAATTAATTAGCTTATTTACTATTGTGTTTAAATATAATTCTAAATGTTAAACATTTCTTTTCCTGTGTTCTATAGTGTATCACTGGTGCCACCTACAAGTGTTTTTGTGCTTGAAAAAGTAACTCCCACACATCACAAAAAAAACAAATGATGAATATGTAGGCAAAAAGAAAATCCTTCCTGACCCATGTAGGTGAATGGTTTGCATCATGAATATAATGTTTATTACCCATATCATTATCCTGGCTTGACAATATTTATGGGTAGTCATAAAATTATCTATTCCTTTTCAAATATTTAACCCATAGTGCGTATACTGTTGACCTATAGTCCAAGATATTGCACTAGCTGACTATTTTATATATCTTATTTAAAGAACTTCTTTTTATTGGCTTGAAATTTACTTCATTTATATTTATAAATAATTTCACAATTAACAATTCAAGTTGAAAGCTAAATCAGTCTTCATTGTATCTTTCAAAACAGTTTCTCGCCAAACATACGGAAAGATTCCTTCATAATGGTTTCCAGTCAAACATATATTCATATTTAACTTTCTCAGACTAGTAAACTTAGTGGATGTGTACACTTAGACACACACATATACACACAAAAAATCTGATTATAAACAAATGTCTTGATAGGAAACTGACTCACCACTTAGTTTCTGCATTTCTAACAGGAAAAAAAAAATTTTAATGAAGATCTTAAAACTAGATTCTAATAACATAGCCATATTCTAAGAATATGGTAAAACAGTTTAGAATTCTGTTTCAAATTTATGAATTTTCATTATCCTATGAAGGTGAAAAGTCTACATAATATAAAGAAAAACACAAAGGAAAACTGTTGTGCTTAATTTTTAAATGTTGTTGTTGTTGTTGTTATGTGCCGTCGAGTCAGCCCTGACTCATAGCGACCCCTCCTTGGGTTTCCGAGGCAGTATCACTACGGAAGTAGGATTGCCCAACCTTCCTTCCGAGGAGTGGCTGGTGGGTTTGCACCGCCAGCCTTCTGGTTAGCAGTCAAGTGTCTTAGCCACTATGCTACCAGAGCTCCTGCTAATTTTTAAATAGTGTAGTGGATTTGGTCCTTTAGAAATCAAAGCCTGAGGCAAGGTTTAAAGGGCTGCTGCAAAAGACCTCTTTAGAGTATGAAAGAGTTAAGATGTAATTTTGGAGACTAAGGCGAGCCTTATCCAAGTCAAGATATTTTCAATAACCTCCTATGCATGTGAAAGCAAGAAAATGAATAAGGAAGACCAAGGAAAAATTGACGCATTTGAAATGTACTGTTGGCAAAGAATATTGAAAATACCACGAACTGCCAGAAGAATGAAGAGATCTGTCTTGGAAGAAGTGCAGCTGGAATGTTCCTTAGAAGCCAGAATGGCCACACTTTTTTTAGGAGGTGCAAGTTGAGTGTGAGGAAAAAAAGAATTGAGGCAAAGAAAGATATGATGTATTATTTTATTGGCCACTCTCTCACACTTAGCAAGGAGAAATAAGACTTGTTCGATAAGTATCTTCATGTTCTCTTGTTGTATGGAATTGTCTCTGAAAGAACTGCAAGGAGAAATCACATTTTAGACAAGAGCATGAAAATAAGTGGAAGGAGAAATTAATATGCTTGTCTCCCTTCCATCTCCCATTTCTCATTGATCCAGAGTCACCCCATGGAATGAAATTTCTTGAACTTCTGGTCTGTGTTATCCTTCTACTTGGTGAACGACCACCAAGGAAGCTAGAGCCTATGCTCGGCAGAGTGGCATTTCATCGAAGTAAGGAAATGGTAGAGAGAGGAAGGAGAAACAAGGAACTCAACGATCACAGTGCTAGGTAGATGGGACTTTGTAACCAGACAACTGTGGTTCTTAAACTTGGACAGCTGCCAGCTAGGTGAGCTTGCCACAGAGAGACTTCTTTCAAAAGATGGAGACAGGGAAAAAGCTGAAAAGCACACTAAGTTTGTGCACAGGGGAAAAAAAAAAAGTTTCAAACTTGATAATGGATTAAGAAAGTGGAAACTTTCAAAGCTGTGAAATATGTAATAAGTATCGATAATCATATTCTCTGTGCTTGTCTCTCCCACTATACTGTGAATATTTGAGCAAATTTTTTCTCATTTTAAAAAAAAATCCCATGTTTAGCCTTCAGTCTGGATATATCTCCATATAAAGAAAACAGAAATCCTCACAACTGAACCAATAAGAAACATCACAGTAAATGGACAAAAGATTGAAATTGTCAAAGATTTCATTTTACTTTGATCCACAAGCTACATTCATGGAAGAAGCAGTTAAAATACCAAACAACATATTGCATTTGGAAAATCCACCACAAAAGACATCTTTAGAGTGTTAAAGAGTAAAGGTGTCATTTTGGAAACTAAGGTAAGCATTATCCAAGTCAAGATATTTTCAATAGCCTCATAAGCATATGGAAGCTGGATAATGAATAAGGAAGACCAAGGAAAAATTGATGCATTTGAACTGTAGTGTTGGCAAAGAATATGGAAAATACCATGAACTGCCAGAAGAATGAAGAAATCTGACCTGGAAGAAGTGAAGCTGGAATGCTCCTTAGAAACAAGAGTGGGCACACTTTGTCTCTCGTTCTTTGGTCATGTTGTCAGAAGGGACCAGTCCCTGGAGAAGGATATTATGCTTGGTAAAGTAGAGGATCAGCGAAAAGGTGATGACTCTCAGTGAGATCGATGGAGAGAGTGGCTACAACAATGAGCTCAAGCAAGGCAATGATTTTGAGGATGGCACTGGACCAGGCAATATTTTGTTCTGTTGTACATAGGGTTGCTGTGAGTCAGAATTTACTCAATGGCAACTAACAACAACAACATGCTTAGGTTTTATATTTAGTAGGCACAATTTATTCTTTTATTGCAAGAGATTTTAGGTACCAAGATATTTGAAATAATGAAGTTCCAAAAATGTCTTGGAATTTGTATAAATTTATAATCTCTAAGGTGGTAATTTGTAGGGGACAAAATGCTATTGTCTTGTTAAAAATTTAGGTGATATTGGTTGTTTATTGGAGAGCAGAATACCCACACAATAATGAATTGGGTATCTATTAATTTTGTTTCTCTCTATTGAACTTTTCAAAACTTTCTATTTGGTGAATTGAAATTATACTCTTTGATGAGTAGCTGCAGTTCTTGTACTTTTTTGTAAGCAAAGTAAGTGCACAGCTATATGTTTGTAATGGTCTACTGAGCTGTAACTGGAGAAGTAATGAAAGAAGCCAATTACCAAAAGAGGAGAGGGTCTATATACAAGGCAATTCCAAGTCTTCTCAGAAGTAAGTGAAGTAGGATCAAATGTGGGTCCCTGCCCAGTGCACAATCAGGCCAAAATAGTTTACACACTGAGTGATTAAGAGAAGAGAAAATTATTTATTACAAAGTGGCAAAGCAAGGAGACAGGCGCCAGTACCCAAATCTGACTCCCTGAATGGAGGTCGGGATAAAGTTTTGTAAGCTTCAGGAGAGGGGTGTTATACCTATTCATAAAAACTTCAGGAGTTTGGGTGTGAATTAACTGACGATTGGCTGAAGTTTCCTTTGTCTTGGTTCAAAGGGACAGTTGATTTTTAATGCAGTGCACTTGCCCACCAGATGAGTTACAAAGGCTTCCTGTCATCAGCTGATTGAGGCTTGCACAGAGGGTAGAATGTTAGTTACCAGCAACTTTGTTACCGTTTGTCTCACTGCCATGTCCATGGGCCAAATTAACTTTCAAGTTGTCTCCTGAAACACATTAACATACTTATTGCCTGTTTCTAGGAGAATAGCATGGAAAGAATGTGTAAATTGACCTTTCATTCCATTGAGTTCTTAAGGAACTGAGTTATCCAGTTTACTTATCTGCCTCCAACTGAGGTAACAGGATGAGGATTGAGCTTTGATTCTTGAGGTATGTCCACCTATCTGTCTTAACCAGAGTGGGGGTGATAGTTGAGCTTTCATTCCATTCAGTTCTTAAGGAACTGAGTTACCATATTTACTTACCTGCCTTCAACCAGGGATGCAGGCCGAACTTTGTTCCCACTCACTTCATAAGCAAAACGAGATACAATTGGAGCCTTATTTCTGTGCTGGAAAATATTTAGATTAATGAATTTCTGAAATAATGAAAGGAACATCTACTTTGATCATAAGAATAATCAAGACAAACATACATACAGATGCACCAACACATATACATATAGAACAGCAATGAGAGTACATTGTTGGAGCAATATAAGCTCTTTATGTACCTTCTAAGATAAGATAATGACAAAAGTACATATGCGTAATTTTCTGAAATGACTTAGATAATATCATGAAGTACTTTTTATTTCTATTTGTTAAATTTTAAAAAGTTAAATTTTAAAGATGGCTTTGGTAATAAAACCAAGCTCACAGCCATTGAGTCAATTCTGACTCACAGCAACCCTCATTGGGTTCCCAAGGGTATAAATCTTTATGCAAACAGCCTGCCTCATCTTTCTGCCATGGAGCAGCTAGTGGGTTTAGAACCATCAGCCTCCTGGTTAGCAGCTAAATGCCTTAACCACTGTGGCATCAGAGCTAATTAATAATTTGGTATGTAATATATCTGTAGTACTAAGGAGCTCTGGTAGTGGAGTGGGTAAGGCATTTAGATGCTAACCAGAAGTTTAGTGGTTCAAACCCCACAGCTGCTTCTCAGGAAGAAGATGAAGCAATCTAATTCCGTAAAGATTTACAGCCTTGTAAACCCAACGAGGGTTGCTACAAGTCAGAATCAACTCAATGGCAGTAGGTTTGGTTTACTGGGTTTTGATGATAATTAGGTCACAGAAAGAGCTGTGCACTACAGATATTCTTAATTCATGATAATATCACAATGTCATACCTGTAACAGACTTGCAGGCACACATAATACACAAAATAGATAAATCACTTATATCAGACCATCCAACATATTATCAGGGGCCGACTCGATGGCACATAACAACAACAACAACAAGAAATAAGTTAATGAATCTGTTGTCATCCTTGTTTAAGTTTTATAATGGGATAATACATTTGAAATATTGTCACTTTTTAAGTCCTAATAATTCTTATTTCTATTCAGCTGTTTTTTTTTTTTTTTAAGTTGAGACATCCATTGTTTTGAGGAGGGAGATACAGCCAGAGAGAAGTAACAAAGAAGTTTTAGGCAGATTAACTTTCGATATCAGAATAGAACAGAATTAGACTTGAAAGTGAGAATTTCTTTTGCAGAAAGCAGAATTTTGAATTTTGAAAGAATAATGGTTAGTAGTGCTCTAAGCCAGAGAAAGGAGACTACAGAAAATGAACTATGGGAAGTATCCTGGCACACAGAAAAGATAATGGCTCTTTTTCAGGCTGCTGATGAACTGGGAAAGAAAGGCTAGAGAGATATAATTAGAAGCTATCGGTCTCAGAAAGGGCCAGAATCCACTCCATCTTGGACTGAAAGTAATACTTTTGCCTTGTTTCCAAAAATCCCTCAAAGAGGAGTCCTGCAGGTAGTGCAGAATTAGGTGATGACCTGAGAGCCAGAGTGGAGGCAGAAACACTGGCCGTGGGATCCTGCAGCAGACGAGCCCCATATCAGAGCCTGGATGGAGGATATGGATTCGTGGCATAGGGCAGTGCTGGCATCAGAGCTTGAAGGAAGGCAGAGCTGGCAGGTGTGTGTGCTTGAGGGGCTTGGGGGAAGTGGGGAGGACAAGAGGATGAGCAAGGGGGAGGAGGAGCAGGAAGACACTCATCATGTGTTGGTTGCAAGTGAATAGACATTACATGTTACACAATCATTAAGTAGCTAGTGGCCTGAAGACAGAAGCTAATAACCAAATATAAACCAAAAACCAACTATCAAATATCTCAGCAAAGGCCAACAAAGACCTGAGAGACCCAGAGTGCTTTTATAAGTCTCTCCCAAACCCAGCTGCGACCATGATGAGCAGAGATAGGGAAATGGGAGTGCAGAGAAGTCTCCTAAGTATTACCTAAAAGAGACCAAGTTACTCTGGATTCAACTATGTTAACCTAAAGAATCTCTAATAATTATTTTCTGTGCCATCAGTGGAAAGGGGAGATACAGAGCCAAACTGAATTCAGTAGTAAAAGAAATGTACATTTCTTCCTTCTGATTTTTTAGACTACTTTCATAACAATTACACCTCATATGATTAGAAATCATCTGATTTATGTGTATCTATGCCTTGTGCCATTGGCCTGTGATCTTTTATTGCAGGTTCAGTATGATCACATGTAGCCACAGATCTATAATGAGCTTGTGGAGATTAGGTCATAGCTGATTTCTGTCCACAGTCCCAGGCTAGAGGAAGATCAGTGAAAGCTGTTAATAATCCTATATTATTCATACATATTTCTCCATGAGATTATATATAATATAAGAGTGATCTGTAGAAGTATTCATGTTTAAGGACTGCATGCTACTTGTGTAAACCACTGGCCTGAGAGATTTGCAATTCAACCAAGCAAACATTTATTTATGCTTATATTTCCATATTTTGCCACTTTCTACATTTTCTCATACTTAAGTAGTTTTCAAATATGCAGAAGTTACAGGGTAAAAATTTCAAAAAATGCAAAATATATACAGTGGAAAAAAAATTCTTCTGCTTTCCTAGTTTTCCAGTCACCTAGTGTCTCCTCCCTAAAGTAGTCACTATTACCAGATTCTTTTATTTCCTTCCATTTATTTGCCCCTTAAATCAACCTGGGACCTCTGGTGACATAGTGCCTAAGGCATTTGACTTCTAACCAGAAGGCTGGCAGTTCAGACCCACGAGCCACTCCTCAGAAGGAATATTGGGCAATGTACTTCCATAGAGATACTGTTTCGGAATTCCAAGGAGGGGTCACTGTGAGTTGGGATCGAGTCTATGGCAGTGAGTTGTTGTTTGTTAAATCAACCTAATCTAATATAGTTTCTGGTCCTTAACTCCACAGAAAGAACTCTTGCTGAAATCACTAAGTCATTAATTTCAATAGATTCCTAAAGTTATCTCATCCTGAACCTTTCAGTGGTAATCATCATGTTGATTCTTGGTGGTCTTAGCATTGCTCATCTTCCTTTACCTGGCCATTACATTTTGAAGTCCTGAAGTCTTGACTTATACCCTTCTTCAGCTGAAATTTTCTATACCTGAAGATTCAGTTATCATCAGACATAGATGATTCACATTTTTAATTCATACTCAGGTCCATAAACACAACTTTTCACTGCATGTCTTCTCTTGGATAAGCTAAAATATTTTAATGTCATCATATAAAAAACTGGTCAGTGCTTGTCCTCCAAACTTGATTTTCTCCTAGTTCTCACACTACTATGAACCTAATCACATTCTAGACTTAGTATAATTCTTACAGTAATTTTGAATAACTCTTTTCATTTTCATTTACTGTAGCCAATCTTTCAAAAAAAAAAAAAAAAAAACCCACTATTCACTCTATGCCCTTACTATTGCTTGTCCTACTTCTTTTTCTACATTCCTTCACAATTAGTCCATGCTTCCTTTCTCTTTCAGCTACTTTTCTGCAATAGTCCTCTTGTTATTTTACTTACACGTACTTTGAACCTTGCTAATATTTTATATAGGAGAGCTCTGGTAGCATAGTGCCTAAAGCACTTGACTGCTAACCAGAAGGCTGGCAGTTCAAACCCACCAGCCACTCCTCAGAAGGAAGATGGGGCAATCTACTCCCATAGTGATACTGCCTCGAAACCCAAGGAGGGGTCGCTATGAGTTGGGTCCGACTGCATGGCACATAACAACAACAATATTTTATATATATGTGTGTGTATGTGTGAGTGTGTGTCAAAGTGTTATTTGAAAATTGAAAAGCAGATAACCTCACTCTCCCTTAAAGATATTTAGAAAAGGGCAGCATTTGCCTCAGGACAAAGCTCAGAAAGCAGGAAAGAAGGAGGAAAGGAAATGAGAAACATAAAGAGGAAGTGAGATGAGTGAAGTTACACTGAGGGAATTAAAATAAATAAAATGAATTGTTTAATGGAAAACTGATTTGGTCTGTAAACTGCAACCTAAATCATAATAAAAAGTTAAAAATATATACTTAGTATCTTGTCTTTGACCTTAAAATTCAACCAAAGCTCTATACAATGGTTTATGAAGCACTGAATGATCTAAACCAGTTGGGGACTAAGAAAAAGACCTGCAAAAGAACATGATTGCAAGGCACATGTTCTAATTACAGTGAAGAGATGGCAAGGTCTCTCTCACTGTTAAATACCTAATTGGCAAAACATCAAAGTATTAAAAGTAGATGTT
>NW_006922273.1:319370-336504 GCF_000298275.1 Orycteropus afer afer | reverse complement strand
CCAGCCTTCTGGTTAGCAGTCACGTGCCTTAGGCACTATGCTACCAGAGCTCCCAACTTAAACTAATAGGCATTATTAAATTGAACTGTCCTTATCAACTTTCCTGGAATTAACATTGTACTTAACTTATAGACTTGGTTAACTACATTTATTTTTTCCCTTATGTCCTAGTATGTTTTATATGCACTCTAGAATAGTTTGTATAAGTTAGGAGATCTATTTCTTAACCTTTGGCTAAACTGTCTAGGCTTTTTGCATTTTGTTTGTGTAGCTTTTGACTACTATATCAATATCTACTAAGGCTATGATCTATCAATGCTACTTCAACTTCCAGCCAAGATGGAATAAAATTTATCCTGAAAAAACTAAAATAACTAAACAAATATATGAAGCAATGGTTTCCAAATATTGAGCATCTGGCAATAAAGGACAATGATTCCTGAGCTAGAAGAAATAAATGAGGAGTGTGTTGCAATTTCTGCAGCTCACTGGCTGGAGAGAATTTCCTGTCTAAGGCATTTGACACCTGACCAGAAGGTTTGTGGTTTAAAACCACCAGCCACTCTGTGGAAGGAAGCCTGGGTAATCTACTTCCATAAAGATTTACTGCCTTGGAAATCCAGTGGGGTTTGTTATGAGTCAGAATCCACTCAATGGCGGTGGGTTTGGGTAGTTTTTGGTTTTAGTATTCTCAAAGGGAGCCATATGCTCAATCTGAGTGGGGACAGAGTTGGAAGGCCAGAAATAGTGGTGACTATAGTTCCATGAAAGAGTACCAGAGATAAAAATGTTGCATAAAGAGAGAGACTCTTTAGCTGAATACTAGCCAATACAAGTGTATGAAGAACTTAATGTCAGAGAAAGAAAATCCCAAGATGAACGAGTCCATGGAACTCACACAGGGATAGAAAGATTTGTTGTTCCAAGTAACTAGAAAAGAAATGTCTTAAAATGTAGAGGGAATTGAGTTGAATACTCTTAGGTTATCACCTGAAAAGTAGAGGAAAGTAAGCTCTGAACTAAAATTGATCTGATTTTGCCGAATAGAGTTTTTAAGCAAGTCTTGGAAAATTAAAATGGTTTCCAAGTAATTTAACTGATTTCCAGAATAAAGTTTGAGAATATTAAGAAACACACACACATACACACATACATATATACACAGTATCCAGCACCTACCCAAGTAAAATTTGTTAAGTTGTCTATCCAATCAGAAATTTCCAGGTATGCAAACATGAAACAAAAGACAATAAAATAAATCAATAAATAATATAAAATAAATCAATAGAGACAGATCTTAAAATGAGACAGATAGTTATAGAGTTAAAGGCCATTAAAACAGCTATTATACAGACATTAGAGGTAAATACAGTTGCATACACAATGTTGCATTATCAGTAATATCAAACACTAATCTATGGGTGGATACATAGGTAGACAGGCAAGAAGATCAAGTGTGGGTTAGTGAACAGGAATAGACCCACAATTTTAAGGCGGAAGTTAAAGTTATGTGTCAACTTTGTTGGGCCTGGTTTTGAGTGCATGGGCAGCTGGATGTAGTTATTCCCCATGATAAGATTGGCAATTAAGTCCATGATGGAATCTACTGGAGCAGCTGAGTAGCTGCTTTAGGGATGTGGTTTGCTTCCAGTATATAAGAAGCAACTTTGAGGAAGTCTCCAGCTTTTGGCACGTTTGAATCCTGCATGTAGCCTAGTCGTTATTCAGCAACATGCCATGTTGTCTGCTGATCCTGGGACAGTTCATGGAACTTGAATCAATGGCCTGTCATATGGTTTGGTAATATCGGGACTGTACCATTTTATTTTTCAATCTTGGATTTGTTAGCCTCAGCAGCCAGCAGCTGCCTGAGTGAAGAGACTCCTCCAGCTTCAGTGGGCTGGGAGCAAGAGGCAGAGCTGAAGCCCAAAGTTGAGGAGGTTTCACCCCACACCTAGACTAGAGATTTTTAACTCAGACTTCTAGCCTCCAAAACTATAGAAGAATAAATCCCTGTTTGTTAAAGTCACACATTTGTGGTATTTTATGTTAAAACATCACAAAGTAACAAAAACACATACACAGGTTGCATAGATGATATTCCTGCATGCTTATTTGTGTGTGCTATAAAAATGGTCATATGCAGTATGGAGCTAACAGGGGACTGTTGTTGTTGTTGTTGTTATGTGCCGTCGAGTCGGCCCCGACTCATAGCGACCCCTCCTTGGGTTTCCGAGGCAGTATCACTACGGAAGTAGGATTGCCCAACCTTCCTTCCGAGGAGTGGCAGTGTAGTAAATTACCTGGTATGGCTTTTCTAGCTATAAGTTTTTGTAAACTCAGTGGTGGAATTTGCTGTGAGCAACTGAGGAGCTCCTGATTGTAAAAGTTATTCACCTGGGGTATTTCTGTTGGGCATGGCACAAAGCAATGTTCTGGGAAGTTTGCTGTCTCTCAGCTGCTTAGAATTCTGATGTTATGATTGGCTAGTTTGGCCACTCTGGCAGACTCAAAAGGAGGCCTCATAGAGGCAGAAGTCTCTGACTGCTAGCTGAGAAGGACGTGTTGCTGAGAAGAAATGCACTTCTGAGAGAAATGCACTCCTGAGAGTCACATGCTCCTGAGAGACATGTGCTCCTGGGAAAGAGAAACAAGAGACACACATTGCTGAGAGAGACACTGAGGGACACGCCCTGCTGAGAGAGAGACTGTGAGAGACTGTTGGGTGGGAGACAGCGGGCTGAAAGAGACTGAGCGTTTTTCCTGAACTTGAATTGTTACATTATGCTTCCCTAATAAATCCCACAATCTGTGAGTTCTGTGTGGCCACTGCAGTGAATTATTGAACCCAGCAGAAAGGTGGTGAGTGCTCCAGGAGGAACAGTTGGTGTCAGAGTTGGTGAAAGGGCTGGAGGGAGACAGCATATCTGGCCTTGCAGGAATAGGCCTTGGGCTACTGATGGTGATTCTGTCTTCCTCTTGTGTGGTTAGAGGTGGTCAGAAGATGTGTCCTCCCTGCCCCTTTGGCAGGGACAAAGTTAGGATAACTTCTTAGCCACTAGTAAATACTTTGAGAGTGTGAGTTACTGGGCCTATAGGGTTGAGACCATGATTGTAGGGGGATATCAAGCTCAATAGGCACAACATAGTACACAAAAGCATTGTTTTACTTCGTGCTTTTGTGAGTAGCAACTGGGGTCTTAAAAACTTGTGAGCAGCCACCTAAGATGGAACTATTGGTTTCTCCTCATCCAGAGTAAAGAAGAGTGAAGAAAATAAAAGGCAATGGAAACAATGAATCCATAGGACTAATGGACCATGATAACCTCAACTGATATGATCCTGAGACCAAAAGAACTAGATGGTGTCCAGCTACCAGTGCCAACCACTCAGAAAGTGATCAAAACTGGAGATCATGGGCAGAGTGTGAGAAAAATGTGCAACAAAATTAAAAAACATTAAAAAAGACTAAGATTCACTAGGAGACTAGTGAAACCCCCAAGACTATGGCCCATAGTACCCCTTCAGGTCTGGAATTGGACTGTAATGGCTAACTTTCAGCCAAACAATAGACAGGCCTACCAACTAAACAACTACACCAGGGAGATGCACTCCTTAGAGCAATCAGCCATGGGAGATCAAATGGGTAGCATTTGCATAGGAAGGAAACTAGGGAGGCAGGAAGGCACAGGCAAGAAAGACACAGGGAAAGGGTAACCACAGGGAGGAAGTAGGGAGAGATCTGTTGCAATGTGGGGATTGTAATCAGGACCACAAAATATATTTGCATGAACTGGTGAATGTAAAATGAATCTCCTCTGTAATTTCACCATAAGAAAAATTGAACATATAAAGTAAAGGCATAGAGGATATTTAAAAATTGAATTTCCAGAGATAAAAATAGATTGAATAGAATTAACAGCAGATTAGATTTTGCAAAAGAGAATTAGTGATCTTGAATATAGCAACCAACAATATTTTAACTAAAAGAGAATGATAAAATACTGAAAAAAATTACAATTGTTGTTATTAAGTGCTGTTGAGTAGACTCCAACTCATAGAGACTCGTAGTGAACTGACATACAACAGAATGAAACTTTGCCTGGTCTTGCACCAGTCACAATCCTTGCTATGCCTGAGGCCATTGTTGCAGCCTCTGTCGACTCATCTCATTAAGGGCCTTCCTCTTTTTTGCCAATCCTCCATTTTACCTTCTCCATGGAATGATCCCTTCTGACAACATGATCAAAGTAGGTGAGAAGAAATCTGGCCATTCTCACTTCAAAGGAGCATTCTGGCTGCACTCCTTTCAGGCAGATTTGTTAGTTCTTCTGGAAGTCCATGGTACTTTCAATATTCTTCACCAATACCACATCCCCAAAGCATCAACTCTTCTTCAGACTTCCTTATTGATTGTCCAGCTTTCACATGCGTATGAAGCTAATGAAAAATATCATGGCTTTGGTTGTTGTTGTTGTTAGGTGCCATTGAGTCATCTCTGACATATAGCAACCCTATGCAAAGCAGAACGAAACACCACCCAGTCCTGTGCCAGATCCACGATTCTTGCTATACTTGAGCCCATAGCCACTGCCACTGTGTCAATGTATCTCATTGAGGGCCTTTCCCTCTTCTGTTGACCCTACACCTTACCAAGCATGACATCCTTCTCCACTGAATGTTTTCTTCTGACAACATGACCAAAGTATGTGAGACAAAGTCTGGTCCCTTACCAAGCATGACATCCTTCTCCAGTGAATAGTCTCTTCTGACAACATGACAAAAGAATGTGAGACAAAGTCTGGCTGTTCTTGCTTCCAAGGAGCATTCCAGCTGCAGTTCCTCCAGGACAGAATCATTAGTTCTTTTAGCAGTGCATGGTACTTTTAGCATTCTTTGCCAACACCACAACTCAAAAGCATTGACTCTTCTTCAGTCTTCCTTATTCATTGTCCAGCTCTCACATGCATATGAGGCTATTGAAAATACCATGACTTGTGTCAGGCACACATTCCTCAAGGAGACATCTTTGCTCTTCAGCACTTGAAAGAGGCTCTTCGCAGCTGACTTCCCAGTTCTATATGTCATCTGATGTCCTGACTGCTGCTTCCACTGGTGATGATTGTAGAACTAAGCAATGTGAACAACTTCAATCTTTTCTCCATTTATCATGATGCTGCTTATTAGTACAGTTGTGAGGATTTCTGTTTTCTTTATGTTGAGTTGTAATCCATATTGCAGACTGCATTCTTCAATCTTCATCAATAAGTGCTTCAAGTCATCCTCACTTTCAGCAAGCAAAGTTGTGTTGTCAGCGTATCACAGGTTGTTAATGATTCTTCCTCCAATCCTGATGCCACATTCTTCATACAGTCCAGTTTCTTGGGTTTATTTGCTCAGCATATAGATTGAATAAGTATGATAAAACGATACATCCCTGACTCACTCCCTTCTTAATTGTAAACCATGCAGTGTCCCCTTGTTCTGTTCTAATGAAAGCCTCTTGGTCTAAGTAGAGGTTCCTCATGAGTACAATTAAGTGTTCTGGAATTCTCATTCTTCTCAATGTTATCCACAATTTTTTATGACCCACAAAATCAAATGCTTTTGCATAGTCAATAAAATACAAGTAAACATCTTTCTGACAAAGCTGAGTGCCTCCAGCTTGTCATCCATTTGTTGAAATGTCTCAATGGTTGTTCTATAAATTCCTGGAGCCTTGTTTTTAGCCAATTCCTTGAATGCAGCTTCAACTTCTTCCTTCGATATCATTGGTTCTTGACCATATGCCACCTCCTGAAATAGGTGAACATTGACCAATTCTTTTCTGTACAGTGTCTCTGTGTGTTCCTTCTGTCTTCTTTTGATGCTTCTTGCATCACTCATTATTTTGCCCTTAGAATCCTTCAATATTACAACTCAAGTGTTAAATTTTTTCTTCAGTCTTCCAGCTTGAGAAATGCCAAGCATGTCCTTCCCTTTTGGTTTTTCTAACTCCAGGTCTTTGCACATTTCATTATAATAATTGACTTTGTCTTCTCAAGCTGCTCTTTGATATTTTCTGTTCCTCTCTTTTATCTTGTCATTTCTTCCATTGGCTTAACTACTCTCCATTCAAGTGCAAGTTTCGGAGTCTTTTCTGACACCCATTTTGGGGATATGTTCTTCCTTTCTTGTCTTTTTAATGATCATTTGCTTTCTTCACAGATGATATTCTTGATGTCATCCCACAGTTCCTTTGGTTTTTGGTCACTGGTGTCCAGTGCATCAAATCTGTTCTTCAGATGGTCTCTAAATTCTGGTGGAATATAGTAAGATCATATTTTGGCTCTCATGGATTTATTTTAATTATCTTCAGCTTCAACTTGAATTTGCATATGAACAATGGATAGTTTATTCCACAGTTAGCTCCTGGCTTTCTTTTGGCTGAAGATATTGAGCTTCTCTATCAGCTATCTCACAGATTTAATCGATCTGATTCCTGTGTATTCCATCTGGCAAGGTTCACATGTATAGCTGCCATTTATGTTGTTGAAAGAAGGTATTTGCAATGAATAAATCAATGGTCTTGCAAAATTCTATCATGTGATCTCTGGCATCATTTCTATCACCAATACCATATTTTTCAATTACCAGTGATTCTTCTTGTTCCCAATTTTTGCATTCTAATCACCAGTAATAATAAATACATCTTGATTGCACGTTTGGTTAATTTCAGACTGCAGAAGTTGGTAAACATTTCCAATTTACTCATCTTTGGTTTGGTGGTTGGTGCATAGATTTGAATAATATTACTATTAACTCATTTTCCTCGTAGCCATATGGATATTATCATATGACTGACAGCATTGCACTTCAGGATAGATCTTAAAACATTCTTTGTGATGATGAAAGCTAGGCCATTCCTCTTCAATTTGTAATTCCCAGCATGGTAGATCATATGGTTGTCTGATTCAAAACAACTAAAACCTGTCCATTTTAACTCATTAAAAAACAAACAAACAAAAAAAAAAAAACACTGCTTCGAGTTGTATCCAACTCATAGCAGCCCCTCTTGGGTTTTTGACGCAGTATCACTACAGAAGTAGATTTCCCAACACTCCTTCTGAGGAGTGGCTGGTGGGTTTGAACCTCCAGCCTTCTGGTTAGCAGTCAAATGCCTTAGGCACTATGCATTAATCTGGTGGTAGGCATACTACCACCATATTAATGCCTAGGATATTGATCTTTATGCATTCCATTTCATTTTTGACAACTTTCAATTTTCCTAGATTCATATTTTGCATGTTACAATTATTAATGGATATTTGCAGCTGTCTTCCCATTTTGGTTCTTGCCACGTCAGCAAATGGAGGTTATGAAAGCCACATCACTAAATTTGACTCTACTCTGAGGAGGCAGCTCTTCCCCAGTCGTATTTTGAGTGCCTTCCAACCTGAGTGGCTCATCCTATGGCACTACATCAGACAATGTTTCAGGGCTATTCATTAAGTTTTCCAGTAATATATCAGACAGTGTTTCACTGCTATTTATAAGGTGTTTTATGGGCCAATTATTTCAGAAGTGGATGGCACCATCCTTCTTTCCAGTCTAACTTAGTTTGGAAGCTGCACTGAAATCTGTCTACCATGAATGACCCTGCTTGTATTTGAAATATTGGTGGCATAGACTCCAGCCACAGAGAAATGTGCAAGCCACCACAGTACAACAAAATTAGAGTGACTACTCCATATTTTTATTATTCAAGAAATATTTACTTCTTGTTTATTTGTTTATAAGTTTTTAAAAAAAATTAAATCAAAAGCAGTGCTTCAGTAGTGATCAGCCAATAACAGATAGATGATGTCATCTTCCAAAAGAAAGCATTTTGTTTTTCTAACAGATCAATATTGGTTTATTACATTTTGAAAATTGATATAAAACAAATGTTTAACAAATATGAGTGCAGCCACTTTGAAAATGAATTTTTTTAATGACCAAGTAAGCATTCATTAGCACAATGCACATTTACTTGTGTGTTTTGAACAGTATTGTGTACAAAATTAAAAAATAGTAAAACTCATTACTAGTGTACAGATGTTTTATGTAATTTTTTAATTTGTACACAAAAATTGATGATGCTTCTTTGTTTATAAACCAGCTGGTCATACTTTATTAAGACATCTGTCCATTCTTTGTAGAAAAACATAATGAAATTAAAACATATTTAACTTAAGCACAAACTATAAAAATTGAGTTTGTAATCATTCAAAGAAAAAATAAATAAATACTTTTTTATGTTGGCAAATTATCTAAAATTTTGAAATAAAAATGTTTTGAAACAAAGCAAGGAAACATACATTTCAACCTAGAGTACATACGCTTTTTTCACCTCACAGATTTTTTTCTGATTCCAGCTTGTTCTGAACTGCTTATATTACTTTTCTTCTGCAGAACTCAGAGTACTGTGCTATTCTGATTTAAAATATTAACTCATCTAGGTGGCAACTTCTAAAGGCTAGCTTTTTATATTTAGTGGTTTATTGAGTGAATAAGAATCCCTGTGTGGTACAAACCATTAAATACTAGACTATTACCTGGAAGGTTGGTGGTTCAAACTTACTCAGAGGTGCCTCGGAAGACAAGTCCAGCAATCTGCTTCAGAAAGTTAACAGCCTTGAAAACTCTATGAAGCCATGAGGTTGACATGAGTCAGAATCCACTTGGCAGCAAACAATAACAACATTGAGTGGATGCATTAATTATATGCTCTTGAAAAAGAGAGCTTTAGCAGGCAATCCCTTCCCCCTGAACTATCCAGTTTTCATCCCAGACCAAGAATGTGGGTCTTCCTATTTCCCAAAAGGTTCTTGATGCTGAAGCTCAAGGTTCATGAAATTCCTGATCTGGTCTTGGCTGCCTCTTATCATGTATTTACTCAGTCTGATCTTTGTCCTTCATAGTCCTAGTTTAGGTGTCTTATCACCTGTGACATTTGCTGGTCTCTAAGTGATATTGATATCCCTCTCCAAAGCTTCCTGGAATCAAGTGTTTTGTGGTCACTGCATTTTTTTTTTTTTTTTTTTTTCACCTAGCAAGTGGTCAAACCCAGTCTCTGAGTCAGGTCCCTTTTCTCCCTCCCTAAACAGTTGGCCTCTTGTATGGTTGGTAAAGATTTCTGGATTTTATCTTCCTCCTAAGACTTCTCTAATGATATTATTTGGGTTGCAGCATTCTTCTATGATCACTGTGCCAATTGTAACTCTTTTTGATTAATGACTAATTTATGTACTTTCTTAATTTGCTCTAGCATTCTACCATATGCAAATTACTGCTTGATTAGCCATCGACTCAATGGAAGTTTTTATTTTTTAATGTTATAAGAATATAGAATTAGCTTTAGTAAAATAAATTTTTACCAAAGACGTTTTACAGAAAAATAGATTTTTTATTGTGACATATCAAAAAAATGAGAGTAATTAATGAGAAATTGGTTACAAGCACTATGACTATACCAAAACCAAAACCAAACTCATTGTCCTCAAGTCAGATTCGGCTCATAGCAATCCCTCCTTGGGTTTCTGAGGCAGTATCACCATGGAAGTAGATTGCTCAATCTACCTTCCAAGGAGTGGCTGGTGGGTTTGAACCACTAGCTCTCTGGTTAGCAGTCAAATGCCTTAGGTACTACACCAGCAGAGCCAAAATCTAAAGAAGTACGTTTAATAGATGTTTTTTAAATACAATTTTAGCAAGTGCTGATTCACTGGAAGTCAGAGTTTTTCAACATACTCTTTGGAATCATTTGGACACATATCTATAAGTGAAGTACTTACATGCTATTGGTTAAAGTAAAAACCAAGAGCTAAAATTATGATAGGGTAACCTTTACTTTTTTTTCTAAACAACGGTCTCTTGCCTTTACAGTCTTTGATCTGCCAAATAGTGTTCATCTGGCAGCCTTTAGTTTTGTTTTGGGCTTGTGTATGTGATAAATAGGAGCTATGGTAACCTAGTGCCTAAGGCATTAGACTGCTAACCAGAAGGCTGGTGGTTTAAACCCACCAGCCACTTCTCGGAAGGAAGGTTGGGCAATCTATTTCCATAGTGATACTGCCTCAAAAACCCAAGGATGGGTCGCTATGAGTCGGATCTGACTTGATGTAGTGTGTTTGTTTTTTTTGTTTTGGTGTTATAAATTCTCTTAAGTAGATCTTTAACTTGCTCCTGGTATATGTATACTGTTATTCATTTTTGATACCTGTGACCACTGTCCATAGTCTGCCATCCATTGGACTGGTTAGGGCATGCTGTTCTGTGCTTTGAGGTTTCTGTTTATTGTTTGAAGGGTGTATAAATCTTAACAGACAAGATGACATTTGCTTATACCCTGCTGTTGTTTAATCAAATCCCTCCTTTTGATCACTGATTACTGTAAACACACTGATGAACTCAAGATGATGTTTGGGCTTTGCTGGGCTCCTGGATGGCAGCCATAGCAAGCACTTTAAACTCACAGTCTGATACTCACCAAGTGCCATCTGGTTCTTCACTGGGATTATTAGGTGAGAGTTACAGCTTTGTCAGTTGTATTCCAAAAGTGGGAAGAATCAACATACATTATGGGTTTAGGAGTTAGATGTGAGTTGAGGTGCAGGTATTTGTTTTTTCCAGCAACCACACGTTTGAGCAAAATATAGATTAAGCCAATTAGTATTAACAATAAAAAACCTTGCAAGAGTGACAGTACAAGATCCTATTTCTCGAGATAACTATCTAAATAAATCTGGGACTTGCAAAGTTGGAATACAGTGTAGTCAACAAGTCTGCTTTCTAATTTTATGAATTTCTTATCCCACAATTCTAGGGGTATTTACCCAGGAACAACAAAATGTATTGACCACTGTACAAACTTCTTCTTACTGTGACAACTCTAATTGTATTAGAGTAAGAACTCTAATACAATTAGATTGTCCAAGATTACTTTTGCCAGAGAAAGCAATGGTTTTTGGTGAGCTGACATTGCATCAGCTACATTATCAACTATTTGTGCCACTGTGGCAGATAAATTTTGTAAAGTTTTTTCTAATTCTCCTATACCATATGAGGGAATTAATGCTCTTAAGAATGACCAACCTCACCTTGGTTGTTTTGTTATGGGATTTTCATGTATGTCTTTTTTCATTATCGAAATTAGTTTGATATCACTCATCCAATATTGATTAGCTCATTTTGAATAAATATCAAGAGAGACACCCTTTGATCCTAAGGTACATGGTCTTTGCATTTTCCACTCATGTACACATGGGACAGGCCTTGCATAAGATTGCCCCTAGGAAAATTGTTTAAATCACTGTAACCATATTCTCCATATAGGAACACATAACCATATGTGTCACAAATGACAATATTGGTACAAGGGTCAGGAATAGAGAAAATTGCATGTTAGCCATGTCTCAACTAAATTACTGTAGCAATTTTGAAGTCTTCCAAACTTAAGTTCTAAATTAATATAATTCTCAAAAACAAGAATATGAAAAATAGAGTAATTGTATTTGTAATCATTTTTGTACCACTGACCAAGACATCTAGGTAACTCAGGGTAAAATTTAATAAAATATTGTCCTAATTCTCCTCCCTATACACAAGGAACTTGGGAATTAACTGTCTTTTCTTCTTTAATATATATACTTATGCAACATATACTGGAACGATTGAGTTAAGGAATATTTGAATGAAATATTCAATGTGTTAAGGTGATAACTTAATTTAACTCTTATTGCTAATTTTAGGTCAAAACTAGAATTTATGGTTGGTGGAGGGATAATGTGATAAATTAATATTGGGGAAGCAAAATGATCTTAATTGGCTTGTACAGATTTAAATTTATGATGACATATCCAACAATCAATTAACTTCCCTGTACCAGTAACTGATTGAACTAATTTTACAAATGCATTTTCTTTCCAAGCTAATGTTGAAATATATGTGGAAAAATTAAAGTTATCTTAAAAGAAATATCATAATAATACAAGTAAATAACAATGGATAAAATACAGTAATTATCAAAATTATTTCTATGATTGAACTGACTAGATAAAAAATCTTGACCTAATATATTTTAACTCTATAGGGAGCTCTGGTGGTTTAAACCCACCAGCCACTCCTCGGAAGGAAGGTTGGGCAATCCTACTTCCATAGTGATACTGCCTCGGAAACCCAAGGAGGGGTCGCTATGAGTCGGATTTGACTCGACGGCACATAACAACAACATAATGATTACAATAAAAGAAAAATCTGTGTAAGTCCTATTAATTTATCTGAATGGATTTTCCATTTCTTCACCTTTTGGTATAGGTTAGAAGGAAGGTTCGGTCTTTGTTGCTGTTGGTATGTGCCGTTGAATTGGCCCTGACTCATAGCGACCCCTCCTTGGGTTTTTGAGGCAGTATCTCTATGAAAGTAGATTGCCCCATCTTCCTTCTGAGGAGTGGCTGCTGGGTTTGAATTGCCAGCCTTCTGGCCTTTAGTGGAGGACAATTATGGTAGTATGTGCACAATATTTAAACTTCAGTTTTAATGATCCTGGTGGTTCAATAATCTATTTAGGAATTTTCTTCAGCTGGGATGATTGTAGCCATGATTTGATTCCTTGTAACATAAGAGCACAGTCATTACTTATTAGCACTAAATAAGGTCCTTTCCACTGAGGTTCAAGAGAATCCTTAGTTTGGTAACACTTCCAATGCATATAATATCCTGGTTTGGGTTTATGACTTGAAGAATTGGAAACGTGTTTGTTTGATGAGTATGTTGCAACTGGTAAGCATGATCTTCAGCATATTGAACTAATCCTTGACACTTTTTTAGCAGATTAGTAGAAAGGAGATTTGACAAAATGTTTTTAACTTTATAAGGTAAAACTGTAGGGTGGCTGGTTATAATTTCAAAATGAGTTAACTTGTGAGGCTCAAAGGGTGTTGATCTTAAAATTCATTATTGCCAGGGGAAGACTTTGAGGCCAGGCCAGTATCAATGAAGAGATTAATTTAGGTTTTTCTTTTTATATGACATTGGTTCTTTCTACTAGTCCTGAGGGTCGGGGATGATATTGACAGGACAAGCTCTCTAGGAAGAAATTTAGCTCATAAAGATTATCACTCGCCCAGTAAAATAAATTTCTTGATTATTACAAGGAATTCCTTGAGACCCCCCCCACCCCACCAAGTAAGGTTTATATTTTCTAAAAGCTCCTTTACCACACATGTAGTGGTGACATTCCTACAAAGAAAGGACTTTACCCAATGGGAATATCTACAAATCATGAGTAATACATATTTATATCCCTGTGAGGGAGTTAACTGAATGAAACCCATTTGCCATTTGAACATAAGTCCAGTAGGAAAAGGGTACTTGGCTACAGGGGGTGTGAGTGTTTTAGCTGGGTTAAATTCTGCACAAGTTGGCTACTGTCTGACTACCTTATCTGTAGGCCTCCAGAAATGATCCCAATAATATTTCTTCATTCTTTGTATTGTCTTTTCTCACCCCAGAGGATCTTAAATGAAAACTAGTAGCTACTTGGAAGTGCAAATCTTTACGGAGTACATATTGATTGTTTGGTCATACCCACAATTCTGTTTGCTGGTTTATATGACATCCTTCTGTTTTCCATTTATCTTGTTCAGAGGAAGGGACAACACTTTGATATAGTGACAGACTATACTGTTTTCCTTCCCCCTCTTTCCCTGGATCATCAATCTAAGGTTCAGGTAAGAGGACATTTTGTTTATTACAACATATCTTGTGTTGGTTTTATCCAAAAAACATATACTTAGGGTGATATCATTTATTTTCAGTTCCCTCAGCCAGTAGCATTAGTCTAAATTCTGACACTGGCCCTTTTCCTACCTCATATAGAAAACAGGCTGCTGCCTTGAATTTTCCCCAGAAAATTTGATCTTAGAAAGCAATAATATATTTTTCCTATATATATTTGATTCCAAATGTGTTGTTGTTATGTACCGTGGAGTCAGACCTGACTCAGCCACCCCTCCTTGGGTTTCCATGGCAGTATCACTACAGAAGTAGATTGCCCAACCTTCCTTCAAATAAACAAGGTAATAATCATATGAGGTGGAGACATTGAGGGAAAGCTGGTTTGTTCCAAGAGCCCATCTGTAATTGGATGGCAGCATCTAGATAACACTCTCTAGACACCTAAATAAGTATTTCTTCTTCTGGACAAACTGCTGATGTTGTTTTATTAGTTGAAAACATGATTAAGTTATGAATGGTGATTGGGAAGTAACAAGAGGAGGGAGAGGACATCTAATTCTTTGACCTGAAAATTTTGGGAAGTATATTTTAATTCACTTAAAATAAGTTGGGTTCCTATTTTGTTTCTTGGTAAACACTAAATACTTATGGGGCACTAAATACTAAATAGAATGGGGCTCTGACCTGCTAATTTGGCAGCCTCATCAACTAATCTATTTCCCTTCATTTCCTCTGTCTGGGTGCCTCATTTGGGTTGATGAGCTTGCATTTTTATTACTGCTATTTCACAAGGTAAAAAAAGAGCTTCAGGCAAGTAGACCACCAAGGTGCCATTCTTTACAGGTTGTCCTGAGGAAGTTAAAAATCCTCATTGTTTTCATATCATTCCAAAGCCAGGGACTATTCTGTATCCACACTGACTGAACTTGTGGCAACTTACATGCTCTTGTCAAAGCTATAAGGTCTGCTTCTTCACTGTGGTAGTGATAGCATATCCTCCTTAATACCTAAAACTAGAGGCTTCAGATTTTAGGTAGGAGCCATCTACAAATAATATAGGTGAAGTGTTGGAGAATGGAGTTTCTCACAGATAAAAGTTGATCTGCTAACTTAAAACAATCATGACCAATGTCATCACTATTGGGATCAAGCATAAAACAAAAGAAAACAAAACAAAAAAACAAACTGACTGCCGTCTAGTTGATTCAACTCATAGAGGACCCCTGCTTGAGTTTCCAAGGTCGTATCTCTACAAAAGTAGATTGCCCAATCTTCCTTCCAAGGTGGTTTGAACCACCAGCCTTCTGGTTAGCAGTCAAATGTCTTAGGAACTACATCGCCAGAGCTGAAGGATAAGGGGAGCTGGATTTAAGGCCCCATCAGTGTGTAATCTAAGGTTGGTGGCAACTAGAAGAAGAGATTCATATGAAGTTAGTCAGCTAGCAGAAAAGTGATGAGTTAGGGTAGATTTAAGATGGCATAAACTGTATGTGAAATACATACCTCTAGATTATTTCCCAATACTATATCAGCTGTTGTTTCTACCAATTTGGCAGCAGCTGCAACTGCTTGAAGATGTGGAGGATAAGCTCTGGATGTTGTTATTTGGTGCTGCCCGGTCAGCTCTGACTCATAGGGACTCTATGTACAACAGAACAAAACATTGCCCAATCCTGTGCCAGCTTCACAATCCTTGCTATACTCTGAGTCCATTGTTGCAGCCACTGTGTCAATCCATCTCATTGAGGGCCTTCTCCTTTTTGTTGATCCTCCACTTTACCGAGCATGATATCTTTCTTCAGGGACTGAAAACATGACCAAAGTAGGTGAGATGAAGTCTGGTTGTTCTTGCCTCCAAGGCATATTCCAGCTGCATTTCCTCCAAGACAAATTTGTTAATTCTTGTGCATTTCCTCCAAGACAAATTTGTTAATTCTTCAGTATTCTTCACCAACACCACAACTCAAAAGCATCAACTCTTCTTCAGGCTTCCTTATTTGTTGTCCAGCTTCCACAGGCATGAGGTGATTGAAAATACCATGGCATGGGTTAGGCACACCTCTGTTTTCAAAGAGACATCTTTGTTCTTCAGCACTTTCAAGAGATCTTTTACAGCAGATTTGCCCAATGGAGTACATCATCTGATTTCTTGACTGCTACTTCCATTGGTGCTGATTGTGGAACTGAATATTATAAAATCTTTGACAACTTCAATCTTTTCTCCATTCAGCATCATGCTGCTTATTGGTCCAGTTGTGAGGATTTTTGTTTTATGTTGAGATGTAATCAATACTGCAGACTGGCATCTTTAAACTTCATCAATAGGTGCTTCAAGTCATCTTCACTTTCAGTAAGCAAAGTAGTGTCGTCTTTGTAGCATAAGTTGTTAATTAGTCTTCCTCCAATCCTGAAGCTATGTTCTTCATATAGTGCAGGTTGTCAGATTATTTGCTCAGCATATAGATTGAATAAGTATGGCAGAAGGGCATAGTCTTGACACACTCCTTTCCTGACTTTAAACCATGCAGTATCCCCTTGTTCTGTTAGAATGACAGCCTCCTGGTTTACGTACAGGTTTCTCATGAGTACAATCAAGTTATCTGGAATTCTCATTCTTCTCAATGTTATCCATAATTTGTGATGATCCACACAATCTAGTGCTTTTATATAGTCCATAAACACAAGTAAACATCTTTCTCATATTCTTTACTTTCAGAAAAACTTCATTTGACATTAGCAATGATATCCCTCATTCCAAGTCCTCTTCTGAATCCAACTTGCATTTCTCGAAGTTCTCTGTCAATATACTGCTGCAACCATTTTTGAATATTCTTCAGCAAGATTCTACTTGCATGTGATATCAATGATATTATTCGATAATTTCCACATTCTGTTGGATCACCTTTCTTTGGAATGGGTAAACATATGAATCTCTTCTAGGCAGTTGGCTAGGTAACTGTCTTCCAAATTTCTTTGCATAAACAAGTGAGCACTTCCAGGACAACACTGGTTTGTTGAAAAATTTCAGTGGGTATTCCACCAATTCCTGGAGCCATGTTTTATGCCAATTCCTTCAGTGAAGCTTTGAATTCTTCTTTCAATATCATTGGTTCTTGATAATATGCTACCCTCTGAATTGGATGAACATCGACCAATTCTCTTTGGTACAGTGACTCTGTATTCCTTCTATCTTCTTTTGATGTTTTCTGCATCATTCAATATATTGCCCATAGAATCTTTTGATATTTCAGTGCTAGCCTTAAATTTCCTCTTCAATATTCAGCTTGAGAAGTACCAAACATGTTCTTCCCTTTTGGTTTTCTAACTCCAGATCTTTGTACATTTCATTATAATAATTGACTTTGGCTTCTTGAGC
>NW_006922273.1:316911-318175 GCF_000298275.1 Orycteropus afer afer | reverse complement strand
GTTCTGATTATTAATGGATGTTTGAAGCTATTTCTTCCAACTTGAGTGATGCCACATCAGTAAATGGAGGTCCTGAAAGCTTTACTCCACCCACATCACTAAGATCAACTATACTCTGAGGAGGGAGCTTTTCCTCAGTTGTATTTTAAGGGGCTCATTTTCTGGCACTACATCAGACAATATTTCTGGGCTATGCATTAAATTTTCCAGTAATATATCAGACAGTGTCACAGAAGTAGATTGACTTCTCTTCCTTCTGAGGAGTGGCTGGTGGGTTTGAATGGACAGCCTTCTGGTTAGCAGTCAAATGCCTTATGCATTATGTCACAAAAGCAACATTAGCTCTTTCATCAGTCATTTTTAACCCTGAATGTTCTATAAATATTTTAGTTAACTTATCTCTATAATTATAAGTAGTTTTGCCCAGATGACTTTTGGAGGGATATCTCTGAGGAAAATAACTCTGTAAGTTCTCATACTAACTTCTTAGTCTCTGTTCTAACAGTAGTGCCTGAGGCACCTAGATGGACACTTCATGATTTTTCAGGATTGAACATTGTGAAAATGTCAATTCTATCCAAAGAAATCTATGCATTCAATGCAATCCCAATCCAGATCCCATCAATATTTGTTAAGGATATGGAAAAACCAATCACTAACTTTATATGGAAAAGAAAGAGACCTCAGATAAGCAAAACACTAATGAAGAAGAAGAACAAGTAGGAGATCTCACACTGCCAGATCTGAAAATCTACTAGACAGCCACAGTAGTCAAAACTGCCTGGTATTGGTACAATGGCAGAAACATAGACCAATGGAATAGAATTGAGAACCCAGAAATAGATCCAACAACCTACGGGCAGCTGATCTTTGACAAAGGACCAAAATCCATTAAATGGGGAAGAGAATGTTTGTTTAATAAATGGTGCTGGAAAAACTGGAGATCCATTTGCAGAAAAAAGAAACAAGATCTGTACTTCACACCATACACAAAAACTAACTCCAGATGGATAAAAGACTTAAATGTGAAACCTAGAACTGTAAAGTTCTTCAAGGAAAAACTAGGGGCAAATTTAGGGGCCCTAATACATGGCATAAATAGACTATCAAGCATAACCCAAAATGCACAAGCAGCAGAAGAGAAACTAGATGAATGGGACCTTCTAAAAATTAAATTTTTATGTGCTTCCAAAGACTTCTCCAAAAGAGTCAAAAGAGAACCTACAGATTGGGGGAAAAAATGTGGCAATGACATATCTGACAA
>NW_006922273.1:308981-316760 GCF_000298275.1 Orycteropus afer afer | reverse complement strand
TGCAAATCAAAACAACAATGGGATACCCTCTTGATCCAGCACCAGTAGCAAAGTTCAAGAAGACAGAAAATAACAAATGCTGGCAAGGATGTGGAGAGATTGGGACTCTCATAAACTGCTGGTGGACTGTAAAATAGTACAACCACTGTAGAAAGCAGTATGGTGATTACTTAAAAAGTTGGAAATAAAAATACCATTTGACCAAGCCATTCCATTACTAGGTATATATCCTAAACAAGTGAGAGCCATAACAAGAACAGACATATGTACACCTATGTTCATTGCAGCAATATTTACAATAGCAAAAAGATGGAAACAACCTAGGTGTCCATCAACTGAGGAATGAATAACCAAACTTTGGTACATACACACAATGAAATTCTATGCAACCCTAAAGAATAATGTAGAATCTGCATAACACTGCATAATGTGGATGAACTTGGAGGACATTATTCTGAGTGAAATGTCAATCACAGAAGGACAAATATTGTATTAGTCTGTAATTGTAAAAGGTCAAAGAAAGGTTTATATATGGAAGGAAATTTTCTTTGTTGGTTACCAAAGGTGGGAAAGGAGGGGAGGGAACACTGTTAGATAGGTAGAGATAAGTATTGATTTGGGTGAAGAGGACAATGTACCAAATGTGAGTGATCAACATGGTAGGATTGAGGAAGATGAAGACATAGAGAAGTGTGCAGGAGGTACAGACAGCAAAGATGAACCCTTCTGATGGGTGGACAGGCTGAACTATTAGGTATGTCTATGCAGCGGGGAGTGTACCTAAGACCATGTATAGGGTTGGCAGACAATGGTTCTAGAAGTATATTTGTATGTTCTGTAAGAATTCCCAGGTGTATAATAGAGCTGACAAGGGACAAAGTTGTAGTCACTTCTTGGTCACAGCCAGCTACCCACAAGGAGCGAGTAGTTGAACCTGTGGGCTCAGGACCATAGTCACAGGGGACATCAAGCTCAATTGGCATAATATACTACACAAAACATTGTTCCACCTCCTGCTTTGACAAGTAGTGACTGGGATTGTAAAAGCTTGCAAGCAGCCATCTAGATGCAACAATGGGTCTCTGCTTGCCCAGAGTGAAGAAGAATGAAGAAAACCAAAGATTCATAGAAACAATGAGTCCAAGAGATTGGTACACCATGCAATCCATAGCTTATATGACTATGAGACCAAAAGAACTGGATGGTACTCAGCTACTACTGTCAACCACTTGGACAGGGATCTATGTAGGAGATCTTGGATAGAGAGGGAAAACAATGTGGAACAAAACAAAATCATTTGGGGAAAAAATAAAAGGGGGTGGAGGGACCAGTTTTGCTGGTCTACTAGAGCCTGGTGGAACTACTGAGAATATGGCCCCTAGCTGCCCTTCAGGTCTGGAATTGAACATACACCGGTGGCTTCCAGCCAAACAAAAGACAGGCATATGAGTTGACCATTTACCTGAGGTAGATACACTCCATGGAGAAAACAAGCATGGGAGAAAGAAGGGCTGTTTATTCACAGGGAGACAGCTCAGGGAGCAGGAGTGCATGGAGAGATGAACACAGGGAAGAGGTAACTATCAGGAGGAAGTGGGAGAGGAGCTGTTGCATCGGGGTGAATTGTGGTCAATGTCATGAGACAAAGTGTCTGTGAACTGCTCTATGGAAAGTGAATTTGCTCTGTAAATGTCACCCAAATCACAATTAAAAAAAAAAAAAAAGATTTTTCAGTATCTATTTTGCATCTTCCATCCATTGATGGGCATCACCAGGACCTAATTATATGTTTATTAAATCGCAGGTATCAGCAGAACTGGGCTCACATGTTTCATCTAATATCCTAAATTCATGAATAAATTTGTGAGGATTTTTCTTGGATCAGGGAACTCGTTTTCAATAGCTATAAGTTCAACCTTAGAGCAGGGGTGAAATGAAACTGCAGGGTTTCTGCCTTCAGCCCTTTCTTTAACTACCATAGGTATGGTGGGCTGGATATCTTTTGACCTAGCAAGTGACATTTTGCATAAAACAATTTTTTTTTTTTTAAGTCTGGATAGATATTAGAAGATAATGATTTGACCGAGTCCAAAGTTGTACTGCCTACCACTCCTTTTGCAATGCTTGAATTTGTTTTCTCTGCTTAAACACTATTTCATGTAGGGAGGCAAATTTACCAAGACTCTGAAGATTAGATGCTTCAAAATACCAACTATCAAAAGTTTCCCATTGTGGTTTCTTTACACAAGACCCCTGACTTTTGAGTTTACATCTCAAATATAATTTAGACAAATCAAAACTTCCTAGTAGAGGTCACTCCTCATGGTCCTTAGTAAGATTGTGCCAATTTCCTAAAATCTTGCCGGCAGCTGAACCCAAATTTTGAACTATGTAACTAGCAATGTGAGAGTTTCTGGTTGCTCTTATTATTATGACACATTTTCTTTTATTAACTAACACAGACAACAGAAGGAGAAAAAACAAAAACCGAGGTAACTTATGCAAACAAGCCTACAGTTTAACCAAAAGATCTCCAGATGGAGCCCTTAATTTCAAAACGGAGCAGTCAACACAAATATGTCACAGTAACATCTCTGGTTATGCAGGAAAGTAACAAAGTTGGTACTTTAATAATGCTTACCTCACTTAGAGGAGCTAAGAGGACATGGAATGCAAGAAGCAGAATGCAATGGATCCACTGTGGTGCCAGAAAACAGTCCAGGTGTCCTGGAGCTGCAACAAGGAATTAGCTAGTGAAGTTCTTGCTCACACAGTGCTGAAATTGTTATAGTGAAATCAGTTTTAACCAGAGCCTTCTGCAACAAAAGAGGTTTTTTTGTTTTGTTTTTTTGTTGTAACATACCAGAAAAATGTAAGTGAATAGGGGAAAATTGGCTACAAGCACTATGGCAACAATCCAAAATCAAACTCACTGCCACGGAGTCTATTATGATTCATTGCTACCCACTTTGGGTTTCCGCGGTATATCTTTACGGAAGTAGATTGCCAGTCTTCCTTTCACAGAGTGGCTGGTGAGTTTGAGCCTCCAGCCTTCTGGTTAGCAGTCAAATGCTTTAGACCCTTTGCCACCAGAACTCAGTTGAAGTAAAAACAAAGAACGAAAATTATGATTGGGTAAACTTTTCTTTCTTTTTTATCTGAATTACAGTCTCAGGGCTCAGGGGTTTTGGGTCTGTCATATGGTAGGTGTCTGGCAAGCTTTAGTTTTGTTTTGGGCTTATTATGTGGGTTATAAATGATATTAGGTCGATCTTTAACCTACTTCCAGGTATACTGCTTTTCATTTTTAACATGCATATCCAACCTCCATTGTTTGCTATCCATTGGACTAGTGAGAGCACTCTGTTCTGTGGTTTGAGCCTTCTGTTTATTATTAGGATAGTTTATAAATCATAATAGACAAATTAGCCTTTGCTTATGGCCTACTGTGATTTGATTAACCCATCATCTAAACAAACATCTCTGGTACAATCTTCTTCTAATATTTGCTTTTTCTTGTATTTCTTTTCACCACATTCCAGTTTAAGAGTGGGAAGAAATGATAGATGTACCTGAGATCCAATCATTCCCCTTATGCCTCCATTTTCCAAATCTGGAAAACTAAAAGACAATTTTTCATGTCTGATGTCGTTTTTCTTCCTCTTCTTTATATCTCTAATATTGAAAATAAACTTGTTATCAGGAAAGAACTTATGATGTATTTAAAAATATAATCCTCATTAAAGCCTAATTATTATAAAATCTGATTTACAATTTTGTTTTCTTTTTTTCTCACTAGAAGTTATGCTCCTTTAAGAAAAAGGATAAATCTGCCTTATCCACTTCTATTTCCTCAGTTTTAGCAAAGCATGGCGCATAGCAGATTTTTGGAACTGTTTAATGAATTAGTGAAATAGAAATTTTGCAGCAGTCTTATTATGGCAGGCATCCTCTAAAATGGCTCCCAGCTCTTCTGTCTTCTGTATTCATGCCTGTATGTAATCTCTTGCACTTGATTATAGCCAGAGCATAGTGACTGGCTTGTAATGAACAGAAGATGGCAAAAGTTATATGATATCACTTCCAAAATTATGCCCACAAAAAAAGTGTGACTAGCTCACCATCTCTCTCTCTCTCCTTTCTCTCTCCCTTTCTCTGAGCCCTCACCCTGGGGGGAAGCAAGTTGCCATGTTATGAGTAGCCCTATGAAGAGGCGACCTTGGCAAGGAATTCATGTTTCTGGCCACTAGTCAGTGAGGATCTGATGCCAGCTAATAGTCACATAAGTGAGCTTGGAAGTGGATCCTCCTCAACCTGTGCTTGAGATGAATTCTGTTGTCCTGAACTGTGCCTTGATTGGAGCCTTTTGAGAAACTCTGATCCAGCGGACCCAGAAAAGATGTATCTAAATCTGACACACAGACTGTGAGGTAATAAGTATCTATTCTTTTAGACCACTGTGTTTTGGGATACTTTGTTATGTAGTGATAGATAACTAATGCAAACTTTAAATTTATGGATGAGAATAAAAAAATCTTTGTAATTCTTACTCTCCATACCCGGAAAAAACAAACTCATTGCTAACTGAGTATATTCCATTCATAGTTACTCTATAAGACAGAGTAGAACTGCTCTGTAGTGTTTCCAAGGCTGTGGTCTTTATGGAAGCAGAGTACAACATTTTCTCTTGTGGAGCAGTTGGTGGAATTGAATTGCTGATCTTTCCTTTAACAGCTAAGTGGTTAGCAGCCAAGCACTTAACCACTGTGCCACCAGGGTCCCTTTCCACGTAGGCTCCATTAATATTTATAACCTGTATTTTTGTCTTTTTATTGATTGGTATTATACAAATTTTAAATGTAAGCACACACAATATCAGGTTTATCCAAGTATTCTGTACAATAGTAAATTTGTCAAAATTCCCTGGAGAACACACAAGATGAAGCAGCAATCTTGTGTGTATGAGTGAGATCAAAGGCAATTCAGATGTCATTGTCACAGTGATGAAGATAAAGAGAGTCTTCTTAGAAAAATATGAAGAACGAATAGAATTCTACAGATATATGACAAAGGATATATCAACTGAGTGATCTACTATTAGGAGCCCTGGCAGCCCAGTGGTTAAACCACATGGCTACTAACCAAAAGTCATGGTTCAAACCCAACAGTTGCTCTGTGGGAGAAAGACATGACAGTTTGCTTCTGCAAAGCCTTGAAAACCCAATGGGGCAGTTCTACTCTGTCCTACAAGGTCAGTATGAGTTGAAATCAACTCCACAGCAATGGGTTTTGGCAATCTGTAATTGAAAGGAAAAAGTCCACATGAAAGTTAGAAAACAATGCTGAGATTGATACCTTTAGATCATCGCAAAGAACCAGCTGCCACCTAACTCTGCTACTTTGTCCTCTGGAGGGAGGCCAGGTATAGGTCAGAATCAGTCTAAGAATAACAAATTTCATATCACCTCAGGAACTTACTTTCTGAAACCCATGGGGTTCTACTTATTGAAAAGATTTCTATTTGGGCAACTGAAAGTTGTGGAAAGGAAACAAGTAGTTTTCAAGTATTGAATGATACATTCCAAGTAACAGTCTTATGTTTTAAGACCTCTGACTGAAATTTATCCTCAGTGAGAGGAAAATGTAATTGATAGTAGATATGGAGAAAGGAAACTTATCTATCTGAGAATGAGAATTTATCTAGGAAAGAATTTATAGGTTCAGTGCAGTTAGTAGCAGGAGTTCTGGTAGCATAATGCCTAAGGCACTTGACTGCTAACCAGAAGACTGGAGGTTCAAATCTACCAGCCACTCCTGGGAAGGAAGGTTGGACAATCTATTTCCGTAGTGACACCACCTCATAAACCCAAGAAGGGGTCGCTATGAGTTGGGTCCGACTGGATGGCACATAACAACAACATCAGTTAGTAGCAAGAAATGTTAGCCCTTCATCAATAGGCATCAGTGGTGCTGATTTTCAGCTATAATCAAGGCTTCAAATAAAAAATCTCCAAGGGCATATGGAAAAATCATTATCTCATTTTTGGACTAGAGTCCAAAATGCAATTAGGGCAATAGTTGGTAAAATCCAGATGGTTCATCTCAGCTAAATACAAGCAACTGGGACTCACAATAGGGGTTTACATCTTTGTTAAAAAGCAAAACAAAAGAAAACAAAACAAAAAGGACTGAAATAAGAAAATCAAGCCCACTCTTATCATCAAAGTAATTAACAGTGACGTTAGAAAGAAAGGGTGCCACCTAGTGAGTGGCTGAGTGTTTATAGACTGCTGGATTCTGAGCTTTAATTCTAGAGCTCACTCAGTAATTCACAACACATTTTCAGGCTCAGTCAACAAACTCAGACCTCTGAGAGAGTGATCCTATAGGTATAAATTTGGGTAAACTGCCCAAGGGAGGGAGACTTGATCCAATGTGTTAGACTGGGTTCTCTAGAGAAACAAAACCAGTAAAGCTTATATATATGTCTATCTAGAGAAATTTATCTTAGGAAAATAGCTTACACACTTGTAGAAGCTGGCAAGTCCAAAGTTCCTGGATCAAACATCAAGCTGGAGGCTTTTCCTGACTCCTGCAGCCACAGGGGCTGAGGAGCTCAAGGCTGGCAGGTAGTACACTGGATGTTGACTCCAACGAATGACAAATCCAAGATCTCCAGACCAAATGGTGGATTGATCACTCACGGACAGTTGTAGGCAGTACAACAGAATCTCGATCCACAGAAGAATGTCTTTTTACCCAGGATGTCCATAGATATACTGGAAGTAGGCCACACCCCTAGGGAAACAACCTTTCAACAGATTGACTGTTCAAAATATAATCATCTGATTCCATCATGTGAATAACTACATCACAACAGCTTAAACCACACAGAATTGTGGTCCAGCCAAATTGACACACAGCTCCAACTATCACAGTACACCCCTTGTCAACTTGGCAGTTGTACACATCTTCTTAACCATATATAATCTCTAAATAAGGACAATTATAAAGTCATATTTGTGCCTAACATGATACGCTAACACAAGTACAACCAAAATGCATTAACCTTATTTACATTTCACAGTTCATAACAGAAGGAAACAAAAATATTTGATGCACATAGACAATGAAGAAATATAACAATCACAGCCCTCGTTTCTGCAGCTGGTCATGTGGTCGTAGCTGATATTCAGAACTACCTTCTTCCACCACCCATTCTGCATTTCCCTTGCCCTCAGCAAGCACCTCAGCTGGTCATGGTTCTTTGCCTGGTGGGTGACCCAATCCTTCATTCCTGAAGGGTCTGGGACATTAGCAGTCATAGCAGAACTGGGTTGCTGTAATTTTCCATTGACTTTAATCACAGGGTACTAAGAGAAGTCCTAAAGAATCTCCTGTATTCCATACATATTCTCCTTTACCTCCATTATGTAAAGCCCATCCAATTTCCCATTGATAATCAGAATCTATCACACCAGATAGTATGTAATGCCCTTCTTTGTCTCTTGATCCAGAGGCGTGAGGAAGCCAAAATGGCTGGGTGGCATTCTTAATTTCTAGTTCAATGCAATCCATATTGTGTCTGAAGGTGGGAGTGTTCCTTCCTTTGGGACTAAGATTTCCAGACCCACAGAGCATAGGGTAGCAGGGACAGGAAGCAAAAATTTTGTGAATGGATCACTAAGGGTAATAGTGAGTGGTACCACTCCTGTTTCCATCCCTTGGTTCCTGGATCCATGAATCCTGGCTATTGGAGAAACAGAACCATATAGTGGA
>NW_006922273.1:293370-307551 GCF_000298275.1 Orycteropus afer afer | reverse complement strand
CAGTAACAAGCCAAAAGCTGTTTCTCAAAAGGAGGATAGTTATCTGCAGAGGATGGCAGGGCTTTGCTCCAAAATTCAAAGGGTCTACATTGCGATTCACCAATAGGGACCTGCCAAAGACTCCAAACAGCATCTCTGTCTACTACAGACACTTCAAGCATCATTGGATCAGCTGGATCATATGGCCCAAGTGGCAGAGCAGCCTGCACGGCAGCCTGAACCTGTTGCAGAGCCTTCTGTTGTTTGGGACCCACTCAAAACTAGTCACTTGATAAATAGGCCACAGCAACACACCAAATGAGGAATATGTTTCCTCCAAAATCCAAAGAGGCCCACCAGATGTTGTGCCTCTTTTTTTGTTGTGGGGGAAGCCAGATGCAATAACTATCCTCCACTTTAGTAAGAATATCTCGACATGCCCCACACCATTGGACCCTTAGAAATTTCACTGAGGTGGAAGGTGCTTGAATTTTTGTTGTGTTAATTTCTCAACCTCTAGCACACATATGTCTCACCAATAAATCTAGAGACAATGATACTTCTCTTCTTCTTTACTAGGTCCAATCAGTATAATGTCATCAATATAATGGACCAGTGTGATGTCTTGTGGAAGGGAAAGATGATTAAGATCCCTATGGACTAAATTATGACATAGTGCCAGGGAGTTGATACACCTTTGAGGAAGCACTGTGAAAGTATACTGTTGGCCTTGCTAGCTGAAGGCAAACTGCTTCTGATGGTCCTTTGAAATTGGTATCGAGAAAAAGGCATTGGCCAATCAATAGCTGCATACCAAGTACAAGGAGATATATTAATTTTCTCAAGCAATGAAACCACATCAGGAACAGCAGCTGCAATTGGAGTCACCATGTGATTAAGTTTATGATAATCTACTGTCATTCTCCAAGATCCATCTGTTTTTTGCACAGGCCAAATAGGTGAATTAAATGGGGATGTGGTGGGAATCACCACATCACAACAGCTTAAACCACACAGAATTGTGGTCCATCCAAGTTGAAACACAACTCCAACTATCACAATCCTGATACTCTTTTACCTTATATTAAAATCCCCAACAATATTTCTATGTTCCCAGAACACCATAACACAAATAAATATTTACTGGTATCACCTTAAGTTTTTTTTACCCAAGGGTAGTATCTGATCCAGCTACATAAATGCTTGGAGTATTTATGGTTTAGTTTAATAAGAAATTGAAAATACATTGGATATATAAATTCAACTTGGGAGTCATTTGAAGAGTCTTAATATCTAAGTTAGATTTGGATATCACCAATTTTTTTTTAAGAAAACATTTTTTCTTAATTTCCTGTGAGTTTTCCCTTCCATGAATACTCCTTGCACTTAAAAACCTGATTTGTACAAATCTCTCATATTAAATCTTCTCTGCTAAAGATTGAAAATTACTGCCATTCTATTCATTGGTGAGCACAAAAGGTTAGTCATATCAGAAATACTTCGGTCCAATTTCTTTATTTAACAAATGCTTTCTTAGTGCCTACTTTATGTCAGACACTGTGTGTAGTGCTAGAAACATAAAAATAAATAAGATGTAATAATATAATCTGGTGATCTGGTGGAAGACATGAGCAAAACAAGTCAATTAAAAAATATAATAAATATTAAATAATTCAAGTACAGGGTATATTGGAAACTTTCCTGGCCCCTTAGACTGGGTTGCAAATCTATAGTAGGAAAGTTTTTCATACTGAAAGACTTCTCTAAATATATGATATTTCAGCCAAAAGCTGAAAAAAATAAAAATAAAATACAGAAGTTGGCCAGGAGAGGCACTGGAAGACCACCTCAAAGTGAAGGAATAGCATATGCTAATGCCTAGTAAGAAAGCTTAGTATATTTAGGAATTTATGTGTATTTCAATAGTGTTTAAATATAGTGGCAGGAGACAGGTATAGGATGATCTGGAGAAAAATGAGTCGGGAGAATAAGCAGATGTCGATTTAAGGACATTTTCAAGACAAACTGTAATCCAGAAGTGTAGTTGGAATTTCTACACTCCTCTTAATAAATGAAGCTTGGAAAGTTTTGCTTCCTGGAAACAACGTAGTCCATAACATATGTAGCCCATCTGCCTGGTAGGCTTCCTAAGTGAATCCTGGCTTCCACTCCTCTGCTCCCCTAGAAGAGTTGTTTACCTCATCTCCACTTGGCTTGGCCCCAAACCATCCTCCTTCCCTTGTTTTTCACATTTCTTTCCACTTTGTTGGAGACGGTTTCCCAATGAGTTCTAGCATTTCCATTCATAGACATCCTTGATCTTTAATTTATTCCCTCAAGAACATCTTGGTTATAGATGTCAGTCAGGATCAGATTACATAAGCCATTCCCACACTGTTCTGAGGAATATTCAGGAGCCTTTAGTTTCTCATAAGAAATTAAAGTTATGTGATCAAATTTATTGGGGGAAGTGTGTAGGGAACTGTTCTGCTATGATGCCTGGAGAACTTGCACATATCCACATAGGCTGCACAGGCAAAGGCTTGCACCTCAACTATCTAAGTCTTGGCAGAATTCCTTGTGATTCTTCTGAAACATGACTCAAGGGGAAGCAGAGGAAGGTTGGTGTGGGGTGTTGAAATTTAGGTGCCATGAAGATGGTGTTTGTATAAGAACATTTCTACATGGGAATCAAGCTCAATTTAGAGAGTCAGAGTCTGATTCTGATGATGAGGTAGGGTAGTCATATATAAGGAGGCAGCCTGGTGAAGGGTGTTAGGGTACTGGTGGAGTAAGGAAAGAATCCATACCAGGATGAGAACTGCAGTTGGTAGAATTGCAATTGGAGATACACAGTGAGATTGATTAAATCAGTATGTATATTAAGAAAATAGGAGCTCTAGTGGCATACTGGATAAGGCACCTGACTGCTAACTGGAAGGCCAGCAGTTCAAATCCACCAGCTGATCCATGGAAGGAAGACTGGGCAATCTACTTCTGTAAAGATTTACAGCCTTGAAAACCCAATGGGGGTGACTATGAGTTGGAAATGACTTGATGGCAGTGAAGTTATTTATTTATTTTTTTTTAATTAAGAAAATGGGTGTCAAGTGTATCTCTTATGGAGAAGGAAATTACAAATATGGAAAGAAATAAAACTACAGAGAACTCTGCAGTAGTGTATCAGGATGGAGATATTGGCATGCAATTATGACTTTGAATATATATTGAAATAAGTATATGTGTGTCTCTATATATGTACATACACAGATTTACACAGACACATCTACACAACTGTGTATATTTCCTAATCCTGCTCACCACGAAAACCTAGAATAATGACACTCCAATAGCAATGAGCACATTTAACACAGAGATCTTGGTTTTGAAATACTATTTACCACTGAGAGTACAAAATATTTTTGGAGAAATAGTTCATTTCCAGACTGGAGTTTGGAAAGTAAAGATGCCAGGAATTAAGGAAGTTCTAAAAAATTATGTTGTTGTTGTTGTTTTTGTTATATGTCGTCGAGTCGGACCGACTCATAGCGACCCCTCCTTGGGTTTCCAAGGCAGTATCACTACGGAAGTAGATTGCCCCATCTACCTTCTGAGGAGTGGCTGGTGGGTTTGAACCGCCAGCCTTCTGGTTAGCAGTCAAGTGCCTTAGGCACTATGCTGCCAGAGCTCCAGGAACATTTAAAAGAACACAGAGTAAGAGTAATAGCGGTCTCACTGACCAAATCTGGGGTAATTTAAGCATCAAAATACATGATAGTAACAGATAACCTTCATTGAATAAACTAGGAAACCATGAATCCATCCTGATATAATGAGGTACTTCCTTTACCATTACTGCAAGTTCCTATTTTCTCTTGTCTGTAAAGGTAATTGCTGCTATGCCAGCTGTTTTCTGTTTCACAAAATGTTATTGCAGTAGGCTTCTCTTCCATTCTTTTCGCTCTTGTGACTTTAAAATTATCTTGGACAGGTATGGAGAGCAAGTGGCAGTAAACACATGTGTTTATTCCACACAGTTAACTACAGAGCCCTTGTAGAATTTGAAAGCTAGTCTGAAAACCATTCCACCATTTATATAGTATTCTTTCTATGAGGAAGAAAATACATTTAGGGATCCAAACAGTAAACATAAATAAGCATGTGAAGATGACTAAATTAATTCATATAATTAATCTGTCTGTTAGCATCAATGATAGTGTTTCACACTGAAGAATCATAGTAACATCACGGAAAATGTATACTTTATATGATTGGAAATTTAAATGTGAAGTAATTACTTGAAGTACTGCATTTCTAAGTGTGTAAAAGCATAATTTAATTTTGATAAGCTCCAAAGCCCTCATGTACCTATTTTGAATTTAATAAAAGAAAAAAAAAATCCATTTATTGATCATTTATAAATGAATATTTCCCTTTTTATTGTCATAACAGTTCCCTTTAACATTCAAAGAGAAGAATTATAATTTCCAATTGTTAATATCTACATTTAATTCATTCTCTTTCAGGAGTTGTGTAAATAGTGAACAAAAGAAATGGCATAGTTTTTGTTTTCATCTACATTTCTAATTCTCAACAGACTAACAAGGCAAAACAAAGAATTCTTTTTCTTTTCATTTTATTGTAGTGAAAATATACATGCTAAAGCATATACCATCTCAACAATTCCTAAATGTACAATTCAGTGACATTGATTAGATTTTTCAAGATGTTTAACCCTTCTCCCTATCCATTCCCAAATCAATCCAACATCATTTACGTAAATGCAATGCCTCTTAAGCAAAATTTCCTCCTTTCCCACACCCCTGGTAACAACTAATAACCTTTGGTTTCAATATATTTGTTTATTTCATATAAATGAGACCATATAATATTTGTGCTTTTGCTACTGACTTATTTTGCTCAGCATGATGTTTTCAAACAATAATTCCTTTTTTGGTCAATGTTCATCAAAATTGAGGCACTTGTTATTTCCACACAAATTAACATTCATTAAGATAATCTTACCAAAGGATAGTCTCTTGCTGTTTAAAATACTAGGTTAGCTGTTAGAGGGTGGAGATGTTATTGCTTTATATACATATCCTATACCTGAAAACTTCTTAATTTATGCCCACCAGTAGATGATAAAAATCCAGTTAATATATACATTTATCAAATTATCTTCTTTTTGACTGGTTGGTGGTCAATTTCATTTAGACAGCTCAAGAAATACCTTGGAATAATGGAAATCATATCATGAGAGTAGTGCCATAAGTAATGATGGCTTAAAAGATGTTATATCTAAAAATCTTTAATTTATTAATAATTAGTAAATTAATTCATCTATAAGCAAATGAAAGTCGACCTTCAAAAGTAACTCTCTAGAACCTGGGCAATGACAAAAGGAATATTGGCTATTTAATTTTATAATGTTAGGTTTATATTTTATTTTCAGATGAAGAACTAAAAATTGTTATTGTTGTTGTTGTTGTTATATGCTGTTGAGTTGGACCCAACTCATAGCGACCCCTCCTTGAGTTTCTGAGGCAGTATCACTATGAAAGTAGATTCCCCATTGTCCTTCCGAAGAGTGGCTGTTGGGTTTCAACTGCCAGCCTTCTGGTTAGCAGTCAAGTGCCTTAGGCACTATGCTACCAGAGCTCCTTTTCCATCTCTGGGATGGGGTTATTTTAAGCCTAGCAGGATGGCAAAAATTCACCAATACCCATGTTAAGATTCATATACATTATTTGCATGGTCCTACCCCCACAAGGGTGCCATGCACCTTATTTACATTATTAACAAGCTATCCAATCCCTTTGGTGAGTCACAAGCATCTCACATTTGCATAGTTCCATCCAGTCATCTGGTGGGCATCACAAAAAGCTATTGCTAGAAGAGCCACATTAAGTAATTCACCGCACTGCCAGTTTTGACTCTATGTACAATAGAACAAAACACTGCCCAGTCTTGTGCCTCTCTGACAATTGTTGCTATGCTTGATCCTATTGTTGCAGCCACTCTATCAATCCATTTGTTGAAGATTTTCCCTTTTTGCTGCCACTGTATTTTACTAAGCATGATATTTTTCCCCAGGAACTGGTCCCGCCTGATAGCATGACCAAAATATGAGATACGGTCTGGGCCTTCTCACTTCTAGGGAGCGTACTGGCTGCATTCCTTCCAAGACAAATATTTTCCTTCTTCTGGCATCCATGTTATATTCAATATTATTTGCCAAGTCAAATAATTGAATAATTCAAATGCATCAATTCTTTGGGTTTTAAAATTCATTGTCTAGCTTTCACATGCATATGAAGCAATTGAAAATGCCATGGCTTGGATCAAGTACACCTTAGCCTTCAAAGTAACATCTTTGCTTTTTAACACTTTAAACAGGTCTTTTGCAGCAGATTTTGCCAGTGCAATATATCTGATTTCCTGCTTGCTGCTTTCATGGGTGCTGATTGTGGATTCAAGTAAAATGACATCCCTGACAACGTTAATCTTTTCTCTGTTTTTCATGATATTGCTTATTGGTCCACTGGTGAGGATTTTTGTTTTCTTTATGTTGAAGTGTAATCCATACTGAAGACTGTAGTCTTTGTTATTCATCAGTTAAGTGCTTCAAGTCATCTTCACTTTCAGCAAGCAAGGTACTGTCATCTGCATATTGCAAGTTGTTAATGGTTCTTCCTCCAGTTCTGATGCAACTTTCTTCTTCATACAGCCCAGCTTCTTGGATTATTTACTCAGCACACAGATTGAGTAAGTATGGTGAAAGGATGAAACCCTGGCATACACCCTTCCTAGTTTAAAATCTTGTAGTATATATACCCTTGTTCTATTTGGACAACAACATTGTGGTCTATGTACAGGTTCCTCATGAGCACAATTAAGTATTCTGGAATTTCTATTCTTTGTAATGTTATCCATAATTTTCTATGATCCACAGAATCAAATGCCTTTGCATGGTCAATAACACACAGGTAAACATCTGTCTGGTATTCTCTGCTTTCAGCCGAGATCCATCTGACATCTGCAATGATATTCCCCATTTGGTGTCCTCTACTGAATCCAGCTTGCATTTTTAACAGTTCCCTTTCTATGTTTGCTACAACCATTTTTTAATTATTTTCAGCAAACTTTTACTTGTGTGTGAAATTAATGATATTGTTTGATAATTTCCACAATATGTTGGATCATCTTTCTTTGGAATAGGCACACATATGAATCTCCTCCAGTCTGTTGCCTAGGTAGTTGTCTTCCAAATTTCTTGGCATAAATGAATGAGCACTTCCAGCGTTGCCTATATTTGTTTAAGTATCTCAATTGTTTTTCTGCCAATTCCTGGATCCTTGTTTTTTGCAATTCTTTCAGTGTTGTTTGGGTTTCTTACTTCAGTACCATTGGTTCTTGATCATACGCTGCCTCTTGAAATGGTTGAATGTTGATCAGATCTTTTTGGTACAGTGATTCTTTGTATTCTTTCCATTGTCTTTTGATGCTTCCTGCATCATTTAGTATTTTGCCTACAGAATTCTTAAATATTGCTACTTGAGGCTTGAATTCTTTCTTCAGATCTTTCAGCTTGAGAAATGTTGAGTGTGTTCTTCTTGTTTTGCTTTTCTGGCTTCAGGACTCTGCACATTTTACTATAATACTTTACTTTGTCTTCTTGAGCTGCCCTATGAAACCTTCTGTTCAGCTCTTTTACTTCATATCCTCCATTTGCTTTAGGTATTCTATGTTCAAGAGAAAGTTTCAGAATTTCTTCTGATATCCATTTTGGTCCATTTCTTTCCTATCATTTTAATGACCTTTTCCTTTCTTAATGTGTGATGTCTTTGATATCACTCCACAATGCATTTTAAGAGGCATTTTGTGGTCACTGGTGTTCAAGGCATCAAATCCATTCTTCAGATAGTTCCTAAATTCAGGTGTGATATACTTAAGGTTGTATTTTGGCTCTTGTGTATTTGTTTTAATTTTCTTCAGTTTCAACTTAAATTTGCATATGAGCAATTGACAGTCTGTTCCACAGTCGTCCCTTCACCTTGTTCTGACTGATGATATTGAGTTTCTCCATTGTCTCTGTCCATAGATATATTCAATTCCTGTGTATTTCATTTGACAAGGCCCATACATAAAGTCACTGTTTATATTTGCAATGAATAAGTCATTGGTCTATCCTCTAATCTCCACTAGCATTTCTATTACCAAGGCCATATTTTCCAACTATTGATGCTTCTTTGTTTCCAGTTTTCACATTCCAATCACCAATAGCTATCAATATATCTTGATTGCATGTTTGGTCAATTTCAGACTGCAGAAATCGGTAAAATTTTTTAATTTCTTCATCTATGTCTTTAGTGGTTAGTGTGTAAATTTGAATAGTAGTTTTATTAACTGATCTTTCTAGGCATATGAATATTATCATATCACCTGACAGTGTTATACTTCAGGATATATCATGAACTATTCTTTTTGATGATGAATGCCATGTCATTCCTCTTCAATTTGTCACTCCTTACATAGCATACTATGCAATCTTCCAATCAAAAAGTAGTACAAAGTAAATCATATTTTAAGAACTGATATATGAGTGAGTTTTACAAAGGCATATTGGTATTTTACTTGCTGATTATTAAGGATATTTTTTAAAAAGCTTACCGATGTTTTGTTGTTGTTAGGTGCCACGAAGTTAGTTCTGACTTGTAGTGACTCTATGTGCAACAAAACAATACACTGCCTGGTCCTGTTCCATTCTCACAATCATTGCTGCTTGAACCTGTTGTTGCAGCCACTATGTTAATCTGTATCATTGAGGTCTTCTTCTTTTTGACTGACCCTCTACTTTGCCAACCATGATGTCCTTCTCCAGGGACTGGTCCCTCTTGACAACTTGTCCAAAGTAAATGAGACAAAGTCATGCCACCCTCACTTCGAAGGAGCATTCTGGTTGTATTTACTGCAACAAAAAGTTGTTAGTTTTTAATATCATGGTAGTCCATGGTATATTCAGTATTCTTTGCCAACATCAAATTCCATGAATTAATTCTTTTTTGGTCTTTCTTATTCACTGTGCAGCTTTTGTAATCATCTGTGGCTTTCTTATGTGTAACTGGATTGTACCCGGCACACCTTGGTTCTCAAAATGACATTTTTACTTTTTAATACTTTCAAGAGGTCTTTTAGAACAGATTTGACCAATGTAATATATTGTTTGGTTTCTTGACTTCTGCTTGCATGGGCTTGATAGTGGAACCATTAATTAACCTAAAGCAATGACAGCTTATAATAAAATAAAAACCAACCAAACTCACTGCCATGGAGTTGGATCTGACTCGTAGGGACCCCTCCTTGGGTTCCTGAGGTGGTATCGCTATGGAAGTAGATTGCCCAGGAGGCACATATTTTAATTAGTTATTAATTAAATTTTTTTCTTCTGCTCTATTCTGTTAATTATGTAAGCAGCATTTTATAGTTAGCTGATATTGAAACATAAAAGCCTTAGGCCTTTAAAAATTAATATTATAGCTTAATATGTATACTCAAGACGTTTATTTTAAAGAACTCAAAGTCTTTAATAGTTAATCAAATTAGGTTTCATGTTGTGAAATTTACAGAATATTGATTACTTAGTAAACACTTCTTAAATATTGGTTGAATGAATGGATAAAGTTAATATTGGTAGTCAATTCTGGTAGGTACTACAGAATGGAATAAAATAATTTTAAGAAAAGTTCCCACCCTTGAAGAATTTACAATATTTATAAACATTAGATATCTCTTTCTCTCTATCTTTCTTTGATTTCCATTCATTCACAAACAGTACAAACACACTTTCAAACACAAGCACATAAACATTATATCTGAAGAAATTTAAAAGATGCTTTATTAAGTCAACCAGTCAATTGAAAAGTGCTGCCTATACAACTGATTACACCTGTTGAAAGAAAAATCTGATCAATGAACCAATTATATTTAAGAGTGTATTGAGAGCGAGAACTGGAAACATGCACACTGAAAATGGTGAGGAGCTCAAGTTTACAGTTACAATGCCTTTTGAAGTTTAGATGAATAAGTATTTTGCCTTTTTCTTTGATTGGTTAATCATAGTTAATTTTCCTTTTTTATGAAAGTTGGTCACTGAATGCTAAACTGGCTTATTTTGATTGGATGAATGTTGCTAATTTGTATCACTATGTGTTGTTAACTTATGCTGGTAAATATTGCTAACTTCTGCTAACACCTGGCCATTAAAAAAAAAAAAACTTGTTTAAGTTTCAATTCTGCATAAAATTGTTGTTTTTTATAAATAATCTTATAATTAATTTCTACATGGCAGTTGGCCCAGAAAAACTGTTTTAATTTTTGCTTCTATAAAATTTTCTAACACATTTCTAGAAAAAGGATACAGATATATATATTGTTCACTATATTTTTTTGCACATTAACTAGAGGTGAGAAACAGATATGGAAACAATGAAGGGCTTTCAAATGTGGCAATCGAAATTGTGTGGAAGGAGCAAACGAGTTTTGTACAAGGAAGGTAAATCCAATCAAGTTATGTAGATTTGACTGGAAAGTATGTTAAATTATAAAAAAAGTTGGCAAGGTGAGAGTGACTTAATATAGAATAAGATACTAACAATTTAAAGGGTGATGACTGTTACAGGGAAAGGAGGAGAAAAGATTCCAAAGAGAAAATAAACAGAGTGCTTCAATTTAATTGAGGCAGGAATTAGTGATTATACATTGTTGAAACTGGCATAGTGTCTGAGACAGTGAATGCTCAATACAAGCAGTCCCTGGGAAATGAGAGAGATCAGTTCCTAAGTCTCTCTTTAAGTCAAATTTGTAAATAAGTCAGAACATGTACATATGGTTCTTATTTAGCATCAGTTAGTCAAATATTTGTCTTAGTATATAATATATATTTAACCTTTTTATGTACTTAAGAAATACTTCCAAATACATTAAAACACATTAAACATAATAGTAACATACTACTACTAATAAAATAATAATACAGTAATAATAAAAGTAACTACATGTGGAATTGTACTGAAGACAGAGAATACAGAGAGAGAATATGTGTGTGAGTAGTTATAAAGTACTGTAAAAAAAATTAAACAGTTTTTAAAACTGTTTAGATAGAAAAAAAAAGATCATGATGAAAAGTTGACACTCTCTTTCCAATGATTTTCTTGCATGCCAGAAGGGGCATTTGTGAGGTGACATTATGAAAGCATTAATAGTTTGATGACTCAGACAAAGATAATGGAAAGATGGTTACTGTTGAACATGATGGGCCTGGTGTTGGAAAGGATGGACCTGGTTCCGGGGAGTCAGGGTTTGATTCTGCTGCAGAAGATGGAGGGTTACTACTTGGGTCAATTTCTTGAAGTAGGTATCAAGAGAGTTTGTAGAGAGCTTTTCTTTTTCTCCTCATAAATGGCCTTGTCACAGCTCAAGCCCTTGGTAACTATAAAGTAAACTTTGGTGAACCTCTCTGTGTAAGAATCTTGCTCCTCTAACTTTGCTATTCCTGCTTCAATAAGATGAACATTTTCAGCTAACTTTTCGTCAAAAACTTTTTGTTTCTGGAGTTTTTAGGTCCTTGTCTTTATCTTCAAATGTTATCATTTGCTGCTTTAATTCCATAAGGTCTTCCCTGGTTAGTTCTTCAGCATGGGGGTAGAGTATGACATAATTTTCACTGATGTCCAACTGTAGCTGATTACGGATATCAAACAAGCTTGACTGGCTTCAGCAATGTCATCAGCTGTAAGCCATTGAAACTCATATGCACACTGGGGGTACAATTTTTTCCACTTTCATATTTTTTCTACTTTCATATTGACTGCTTCACTTCATCCCAAGAATCAGCAATATTTTTGGTGGCATCACAGATGTTATAATTCCTTCAGAACTCCCTTAAATTCATCACATCATCTTGGGTAGCACTGACTGCTTGTGAGAAGTTCTGCCATAAATAACAGACTTGAAAGGATTTAAAGAAGGCTATGACTCTCTGATCCACTGGATAAAGTAGCAATGAGGTTTTGTTGGGTAAAAATACAACATTTATGTTGTAGTGAAGGTCAGCTAAAGTGCTTGGATATCTGGGTGCACTGTCAAGGACAAGGGAAATCTTGAATGGAACTTTTTTGGCCAACCAATAATGTTTAATAACAAGGACAAAATAATTCAAGAACTAATCTTCAAAGACAGTAACTGTAGCCCAAGCCTTTACATTTGCCTTCCACATAATGGGAAGGTATGCTTTAATGATATAGCAAAGTGCCCTTGGAATTTAGGGATTGATACACAAGAAAATCTCCAAGTATGTTATCCTCAAGCAGTAATGTTAGCCTGTCCTTTGATGTTTTATGCCTGGTGCACTTTTTTCCTCTTTCAAAATGTTGGTCCCTTCTGACTTTTTTCCCCAAACTAAATCAATCTTGTATACATTAAATATTTTACCTGGCAAATAACCTCCCTCAATAATTTTTTTTCCACATTTCAGAAAATCACTTGCAGCACTTATATTGGGGGTGCTGTTTCAGCTTGCACTTTAATATTATGTAAATTTGCCCTCACTTTGAAATGATTGAACCAACCCCTACTTGCAACACATTCTTCATCACAATCAAAACCTTCACCTGCTGCATGTGCAGCTTTTAAATCATTGTAAAGGTTTCAAGTCTTTTCTTGCACTACAATAAGGTTAATAGGCATATTACGCTGATTTTGATCTTCTAACCAAATTATCATAGCCGTTCCATTTCAATAATTAAACTACCATGTTGCTTAGTAATAATTGTAGCTTCAAAGCAGAGGTTTTAGGTGCTCCATTATTCTCAGTTTATTATTTAAAACTTTTCTGAGCATTGACGACTGTAGCCTAATGCTTTTCCAATGATAGATTACATTCCATCTCTTTCAGATTGCTTTGCTATTTCCACTTTGTTTGCAGTCATGATTGTTTTCCTTTCCTTTGATGCATAAATAGGATGCACCAGAACTTGCATCATATTTATGCTTTGGAAGCATGGTTACAAGGGTAAATAAGAGGAAAATATAAGACAAATACAATGTTACATATTCAATATGGTGTTAGTAACAACATGATTCAACTTAAAAAGGCGGATGGTGTTCTCCTTCCTTGAGCTGATAAACAGCTTAAGCCATGCAATGTTTCATGAGTGTCACAAAATAGTGCATGCTTCATTATTACAAACTGTTGTATTTAACTCAAATTTTTAATACAATAGGTTTTAAGGCAGTTTGTTCTTAGGTACGAGTCATCCATAAGTCAGTTGTTCTTAATCCAAGGATTTACTGTACCGGTTGACCTGAATCAAACTGCGAACTTCTTACAGGAGTACGGTATAACAGGCAAGAGCAAAGATTCAAGAGCCTGGCTGGTTGGGTTTTAATGTGTATTCAACCATTTAATATGTGACATTGGGCAATTTATCCACCTATATAAATAAAATGATAATATTGTAAAGATTAAATGAATTAATATATGCAAAATATTTAAGATGTACTGGCATATTAATTGCTATATAAATTTTATATGTCATTATATTTTGCAGATTAAGGGCAGTATATATAAAATTCTAAATGAACTTGGCAAAGCAATATTGGGAAATTGATACATTTATTTTTCCTGGAGTATTTGATTAAAGGAGCTCCGGTGGTGCAGTAGTCAAAGCATTCAGCCACTAAACAAAAGTTCAGTGGTTTGCAGTCTGCTTCTGTAAAGATTTACAACCTTGGAAACACTATTGGGCAGTTCTGCTCTGTCTTAGAGGGTTGCTATGGAATATATGTGTATGCATAGATGTCATTTGACTTACATAACTAACTCTAATCATTAGTCACAGAATTTTATGAATACAAAAACTAAGAAATTGCTTAATCAGATCCCTTCATTTTTCAGATATGAAAACAAAAGCTCAATGAAAGCCAAAAACCAAAACCCACTACCATCAAGTTGATTCTGAGTCATAGTGACCCCCATTGGGTTTCTGAAGTGGTAAATCCTTAAGGAAGTAGCTTGCCTCGTCTTCCTTCCACAGAGTGGCTGGTAGGTTTGAACTGCAAACCTTTTGGTTAGGCACTGTGTCACCAGAGCTCCATATGAAGCTCAATGGAGGTAAGCAATATTTCAAGGACATACAGTCA
>NW_006922273.1:284431-287205 GCF_000298275.1 Orycteropus afer afer | reverse complement strand
GAAGAAGAGAAGAAGAGAGAGGAAGAAGAGGAAACTCCTTCCATTTTCTTTTGATGCTTCATGCATCATTCAATATATTTCTCATAGAAACTTTCCATATTGCAGCTCCAGCCTTAAATTTCCTCTTCACTTCTTTCAGTTTGAGAAATGCTGAGGGTATTCTTCCCTTTTAGTTTTCTAACTCTAAGTCTTTGCACATTTCATTATAATAACTGACTGTCTTCTCAAGCTGCTCTTTGAAATCTGCTCAGCTCTTTTATCTGCCATTTCTTCCATTTGCTTTAGCTACTGTCCATTCATGGGCAAGTTTCAGAGTCTCTTTTGACATCCATTTTGGTCTTTTCTTCATTTCCTGTCTTTTTAATGATCTCTTGCTTTCTTCATGGGTGATGTTCTTCATGTCATCCCACAATTCTTCTGGTTTTCGGTCATTGGTGTTCAATGCATCAAATCTGCTCTTTGGATGGTCTCTTAAATAGGGAAGGATATAACTAAGGTCATATGTTGGCTCTCGTGGACTTGCTTTAATTGTCTCCAACTTCAAGGTGAACTTGCATATGAGCAGTTGATGATCTGTTCCACAATCAGCTCCTGGCCTTGTTTTGGCTAAAGATATTGAGCTTTTCCATCACCTCTTGCCACAGATGTAGTCAGTATGATTTCTGTGTACTCCATCTGGTGAAGTCCATGTGGATAGCCAGTATTTGTGTTGTTGAAAAAAGGTATTTGCAATGAATAAGTCATTGTCTTGCAAAATTCTATCATGCAGTCTCCAGCATCATTTCAATCACCAAGGCCATATTTTCCCAATACTGGTGATTCTTCTTTGCTTCCAAATTTTGCATTCAAATCACCAGTGATAATCAACCCATCTTGATTGCATGTTCAGTCAATTTCAGACTGCAGAAGTTGGTAAAATCTTCAATTTCTTCATCTTTGGCATTGGTGGTTGGTGCATACATTTGAGTAATAATAACGTTAACTAGTCTTCCTTATAGGGGTATGGGTATTAACCTATTACTGACAGCATTGTACCTCAGGATAGATCTTGATATGTTCTTTGTGATGATGAATGCCATGCCATTCCTATTCAATTTGTCATTCCTGGCATTGTACATCAGTTGTCTTATTCATAATGACCAAAACCAGTCCATTTCAGCTCACAGCTCACTAATGCCTAAGAGATCAACTTTTATGCATTCCATTTCATGTTTGGCAAGTTCCAGTTTTCTTAGATTCATACTTTGTACATTCCATGTTCTGATTATTAATGGATGTTTGCAGCTGTTTCTTCTCATCTTGTTTCATGCCACATCAGCAAATGGAGGTCCCGAAAGCTTTGCTCTATCCACATCATTAAGGTCGGCTCCACTCTGAGGAAGCAGCTCTTTCCCAGTCTTATTTTGGGTGACTTCCGATCTGAGGGGCTTATCTTCTTGCGCTATAATAGACAATGTCTCATGGGTATTCATAAAGTTTTCCAGTAATATATCAGTGTTTCACTGCTATTCATAAGGTTTTCACTGGCCAGTTCTTTGAGAAGTGGTTGGCCTCTTACTTCTTCCAAGTCTATCTTAGCAACTACCACAGTATGACAAACTGACAGACAAGTTCATCTCCCTTAGTTGTTCCAAACTCCTCCACTTACTTCTTGGTCTCCCTCAACTGCTTCAAATCCACTGCCCAGGCTTGCTTCCTTCCTGGGCCCCCTCAGGCTGCTCCAAACATGCTGCACTGCCTCTCTTCCTTCCCGCCCTCCCTCAGGCCACTCCCCCAAAGAATACTAGTTCTATAATATATGAATGGAAATGCAAATGAAAGCCAGAAGAACAAAGAAACTGAATTCATTTACTTTACTCTTTTTGGAGTCCCCAAGCAATAGAAACTATTGGTGCTAACTGAAAGGGTAGAAGTTCAAGTCCACTCAGTAGTGTCTTAGAAGACAGGCTGGGGATCTACTTTTTTAAAATAAGCCATTGAGAACCCTATGGAGTACAGTTTTACTTTGGCACACATGGTGTTGCAATGAGTCAGAGTCAATTCAAAGGTAACTGGGCTTTTTCCTTTTTTCTTTTACTACTTTTGGTTTAACAAAGCAATAAATGCTTATTATAACAAATTGATTACAGAGATCTATAAGGGTAGTTAAAAGTTTCTTCCTCAATTAACCCACAACTTTGGAATAATGCAAACAGCTTGATCTGAATAATCTTTTACCTTTCTTTCCACTTATAAAACAGGTATATGTATATGTATACATTTAAATATATTCAATTATATATTATATCCTCTCACTTTTTAACAAAATGCTATATGTTCAGTACACACCAACTTAAATTTGATATATTTCACTAAGTCTAAACTTATAGATGTAGCTTATGCTTTTAAAATATTTCCATGATAATCCATGGTGATGTGTTGAATTATGTTCAAGTTATTATTTTTTAATAGAAAATCCAATAAACTTCTTTGTACATGTATTTTAATATATTGATGTTCTTATTCATGAAGGACATATTTCTAAAAGTGGGATGTGTAGGTCAAATGGAATATATATTTTAAATTTTAGTAGAAACTGGCAGAATATTTTCCAAAGAAGGTTATTATAATTCACACTTCTACCTGGAATATGCAAATGTTACATTTCTGCCAGCTATGTCTGGTAGCATAGTGCCTGAGGCACTTGACTGCTAACCAGAAGGCTGGCGGTTCAAACCCACCAGCCACTCCTCGGAAGGAAGGTTGGGCAATCCTACTTCGTAGTGATACTGCCT
>NW_006922273.1:281050-284331 GCF_000298275.1 Orycteropus afer afer | reverse complement strand
GTTAGGCACTGTGTCACCAGAGCTCCATATGAAGCTCAATGGAGGTAAGCAATATTTCAAGGACATACAGTCATGAATCTGGAATAAGTTCTCAAGAATCTTGGTTCAGTGCCTTTTTTCATTACAAGATACTGTCATTGAATCACTAACCTTTGTTCTCAGTTAACATGTAGCTCTCTCAGCAGAAAATAAAACTTGTAAATATTATTTGCTTTAAGCCATATAAATCTTACTCTCTAACTTTTCAAAACAATAATACTTTTGTTGATTATACAAAAATTATAAGTCTATTTTGTAATATTTCAAATAAAATGAGAGTATAAAAAAAGTTTCTCCTATCAGCTCAAACTATCAACTTCATAATAATCATCATTAATAGAAGAAGATTAATATTCATCTAGACATCTTTCTAAAGATAAATATAGATACAAAGCCACCCAATTAGATAAATACAAATGATTAATAGAAATGCTATATTTTAAAATTAACTTTTTAAATTTATTTAAATTTAATTTGAATTTATCTTGAAAAATCAACTAACTTAAATTGTTAAATTATTTCCTAGTGTCTCAAAATGATTCATCTAACCCACCTACCTACTGCCATCAAGTTGATTCCAACTCATATTGACCTTCTAGGATGGAGTGGAACTGCCCCATTGGATTTCCAATGCTGTAAGTATTTACAGAAGAAAACGGCCTCATTTCTCCCACAGAGAAACTGGTGGTTTCAAAACGATGAACTTTAGCTGAATGCTTAATCACTGCACTACCAGAGTTCCTTATCCATGTTTTAGTTGACTGGATTTTATTACTGCGTTATTGAAGTCCTTGGTTGCAACTAACAGAAACTGACGGGGTAACATAAGGAGATAATGAATTTATTCTAAGGGTATTAAGCAGTTCAAAGAATTTATAGGAAGTTTGGAAAATCAGTTTTTCGCAAAGATCAAGATATTCAAGGCATGAACAAGTTGCTGCCATATGACCAGTATCTTGAATATTGAACCATTTTACAGCTCAACACTGGCCATTACTTTGGTCATTGATATTTTGGATACTTATTGCAATGTTGGATTTGTTACTACTACGTATTTATTTTCATGCCTCTGGACATTTATTGCCATTCCGTAATACACCTCTTTTTGTATACCCATCATCTTGAAAATATCCAAATGTCTGTGGATTAGAGCATATTGCCCATACTTACTGCACATATCCATGGCCCAGCTGTCAGGGGATGGGGAAAGGGAACAACCAATGTCCTTTATAGTCTGTAAAGGAGACCAGAGTCAGATCCCACTATCTGGAACTCCTTCAAAATAAGAAGGGGTGCAGGTGCTAGAGATTCAAATTGACCATAATCTATTAAAATAGTCCATTTACTTTTATTAGTATTCAAATGTTCAGTTATTTTTTAAGTTCTTTTGTGCTTCAAGATTATTCTTTGTTACCTTAGTCTCCTTTTGCACTCCAAGTTGGCTAGTTGTAAAAGTCTTAACTTACAATTGCCCTTCAGATTTTGAAGATATTGCTCTATTATCACCTACCATCAAACATGATACTAGCTCTGTTTTCAAAGGGAATTATGGACAGAAAGTACTATAAAAGTAGACCATAGTGGAAGAAGCTTATTTCTTTTCTTTTCCCTAAAAAAAGATTAATTTAGTACCTTTTACGTACTTTTCATGGGCTGGGAGATACATTGATGATCACTGTTAAAAAAAAATCATTGCCATAAAAGCTTACAGTCTAAAAGTATAATTGGAAAGAGAGTACATTTCTAGGGTTCTTGGTTAAACCAAAACTCACTGCCACTGAGTTGTTTCCAACTCATAGTGAGCCTTCCTTGGGTTTCTGACGTGATATCTTTGTGGAAGTAGATTGCCTAATCTTCCTTCCAAGGAGTGGCTAGTGGGTTTGAACTGCCAGACTTCTGGTTAGCAGGCAAATGCCTTAGGCACTATGCCACCAGAGCTCCTGGATTCTTGGTTAGAGGGTTGGAATTAAAGATATAAAAGATAGGAAAATGGGATGGAGTTAGGTTGTGAAGATCTAAAATGCTAGATGCTAGATTGAAGCACCCAAAATATTACCCTGACAATGAGGTGAGACATGGAGTCTAATTAAAGGTAATTGCAATCTTATAAAAGGGAAATTATCAGGACTATAAATAAGTCAAGTGGTGTATTGATTCTCTATTGCTGCTGTGAAAATTACCATAAATGTAGTGGCTTAAAACTACACAAAAGTATTATTTTAATGACAGTTATAAGTCTGAAATGGATATCATGGGTCTAAAATGAAGATGTCAGCAGTTCTGTAATCCTTCTATGGTCTCTAGAGAAGAATCTACTCCTGGACTTCTCTAGTTTTAACAGGCTGCCTGCAGTCCTTGGTTCATGGCTCCATTCCTCCTCCTTCAATGCTAGTAATGATGGGTCGAGTCCTTCTTTTACTGCATCATTCTGACCTTACTTCTATGATCACATCTCATTTCTGCCCCTCACTCTTCTGCCTCCTTCTTCCATTTTCAGGGCCTTTGTTCTTACATTGGGCATACCAAGATAATCTTTCCATCTCAAGGTCAGCTGACTAGCAACCACAATTATATCTGAAACCTTAATTTCTTCTTGCCATGTAATATAACATATTCACAGGTTCCAGATATTAGGATGAGCAAATAATCCAAGAAGCTGGACTATATAAAGAAGAATATGTCATCAGGATTGGAGGAAGGCTCATTAACAACCTAGGATTTGCAGATGACACAACTTTGCTTGCTGAAAGTGAGGATGGCTTGAACTACTTACTAATGAAGATTAAAGACTACAGTCTGCAGTATGGATTACACCTCAATATAAAGAAAACAGAAATCCTTCCACTCTTTGTTTATGGACTCATGAGTTCTAGCTTTGGGACACAGCATTAATATCAGCAATTGGTCCAATAAGGAAAATGATTACCCAATATTTGCCAAACTGCTGAGAATCATAGCCTAGTCAAGTTGACACATAACAATAACAATTACAGTCTGGGCCTGTCCTGGTTGTCAGACCATGGACCAGCAGAAAGAAATTATTAAATAGTTGGGTTGCTGCAAATGGGAAAAAGAAGCAATGTATGACATCTAGAGCTTTCACCATATCTCCTATGCACAGAGATAAGGGTGAGAGAGATGTTAAGGAGATCATAACTCAAGAAGGGTGAGTCAATTAAGTTGTTGTTGTTAGGTGCCATCAAATAATTTCTGACTCATAGTGATCCTATGCACAGCAGAAC
>NW_006922273.1:270181-274365 GCF_000298275.1 Orycteropus afer afer | reverse complement strand
TCAACTCTTACCATGACTATTCTTATAGAGGACATAGCAAACACAATCTATAACAACACTGGATGCAAATTATCTGGGTGAAATTGTCTAGAGAAGAGTAATTGGGAAGAAAATTCAACCAATATAGGCTACTAGAATAATCATATTTTAATCATATAGTTCCTAAGCATAAGCATTATATAATTTTTCAGGAAAAAAAATACTGTCAAATAGAAATTGACATTTAAAATAATTGATAATATAAATATGTATATAATTTGTTAAATATTAATGTACTGGTATATTTTGATTAATATTTTACAGACCATTTAGATGTTAAATACTATCTTATCTAAGTTATTATCTCCTAAACACATAATTCCTAGTTTTCTTCATAGATTATTTTGAAACTCTATGACAGATAATAATGTTTATTGAAATGTTAATCCTTTATATTAGGGTCACATTTTTAATTTGCTAATTATTTTAAATAAACCAAGACCCTTTATTACTAAAGAATTTAGAAATAATTTTTTTAATGTTAGCATTATTGTATACCTCAATATTTTAACAGCAACTTATGAAAAAATCACAAAATTAAGAATTTATAGTAAATAATCTTTACAAAATGAGGCATAAGAAGTCAATTCAGTGACTAGTTGAGAAAATAAACAAATAATAAAAGCAAATTTAAAAGTTTGCATAGTATTTAAAATCTCAATTTGGCACAAATGTCAATTTTTGAGACGTAATTATTTTTCTTACTCTATTGCCTATCTGGGAGCTCTGGTAGCATAGTGCCTAAGGCACTTGACTGCTCACCAGAAGGCTGGCCATTCAAATCCACCAGGCACTCCTCGGAAGGAAGGTTGGGCAATCCTACTTCCGTAGTGATACTGCCTCGGAAACCCAAGGAGGGGTCGCTATGAGTCGGGGCCGACTCAACGGCAAACAACAACAACAACAACATTGCCTATCTATCTGTCTATCATCTATCTAGTTATTAAACTTTTATTTAAGTAAAATAAACATAAACCACACTGAAGATATTAAAAGTGTTCAATTTAATAAGTTTTGGCATATAGACAACAAACTGAGACCATCAGTGAAATTAAGATAACAAACATATCCTCCATCCACACAGGTTTCCTGATACCCCTTTGCAGTCTTTCTTCAAGCCCCTTCCTGCCCCCTCTCTCCAGGCAAGAACTGATCTGCTTTATGTCACTATACCTTAGTTTTCAGTTCCTAGAATTTAATATAAATGGAATGATTTATTATGTACTATTTTTTGCTAGTTTCTTTCACCGGTTATTGGGTTGTTGTTAGGTGCCATTGATATGGTTCCAACTAATAGCAACTCTATGTACAACAAAACAAAATGCTGCCCAGTCCTGCACGATCCTCACAGTCTTGCTCGCCCATCGTTGCAGCCACTGCATCAATTCATATTGTTGAGAGTCTTCCCCTTTTTCACTGACCCTCCATTTTACCAAGCATGATATCATTTTCTAGGACTGGTTCCTTCTGGCAGCATGACCAAAGCAGGTGAGATGAAGTCTGGCCATTGTTGCTTCTGAGGAGCATTCCAGCTGACTTCTTCCAAGACAGATTTGTCTATTCTTCTGGCAGTCCATGGTATTTTCAGAACTCTCACCAACACACAATTCAAAGGCATCAAGTTTTCTGTGGTCTTCCTTATTCATGTAGAACTTTCACATGCATATGAGGTGACTGAAAACACCATGGCTTGGATCAGGTGCACTTTGGTCTTCAAAGCGACATGTTTGCTCTTTAACACTTTAAAGAGGTATTTTGCAGAGCAGATCTGCCCAATGAAATGATTTGTTTGATTTCTCTGGTGGCATAGTGCCTAAGGCATTTGGCACTAACCAGAAGGCTGGTGGTTCAAACCCACCAGCCACTCCTTGGAAGGAAGGTTGAGCAATCTACTTCTGTAGTCATATCACCTTAGAAACCCAAGGAGGGGTTGCTATGAGTTGGATCTGACTCAACAGTAATGAGTTTTTTTTTTCTTTTTTTTTCCTTTGGTACATCCATGGGCATTGATGTAGATCCAAGTACATATGGAGAAGTTTTGAGAAAGGTCTTAAGCTTTTTGGCACATCTGGACCTTATATTTGGCCAAGTCTTTATCTCCACTTCTTGTACTTGAACCAGTGGTTTGCTGTGTTGACTGTGGATCTTGGAATTGTTCCTGGACTTGAACAAATGGGCTACTGTTTTGTCTACCAATCTTGGGATTGTGCCATATTAACTGCTGATCTTGGGCTCATCAGCCTCAGCATCCTGCAGCTGCGAGAGTTAGAAGAATCCTTTAGCTCCAGGCTTGGAATAAGAGTCAGAGCTGAAGCCAAGGTTCAGGCCTTCATCCAGCCCCTGAAGTGGCTTTCACCTAGCCCCTAGAGTGACACTCTAAATTTGGACTTCCAGCATCGTAAATTGTAAGATAATCAATTCATGTTTGTTAAAGCTATAAATGTTATAGCAGCACTAGAGAACCAAGACAATTGCTGAAGTGTCACTCCAAGAATTTTGACTGCCTTCTTTTTATTGAAGTTGCCTACGTATTCTAGATATAAGTTCTTTGTCAGATATATGTTTAGTAAATATGTTCTCAAAACTCTGATATTTTTATTATTATTATTATTTAATGTTCTATTATTAGAAGCTCTGGTAGTGTAGTGCCTAAGGCACTTGAGTGTTAACCAGAAGGCTGGCAGTTCAAACCCACCAGCCACTCCTCAGAAGGAAGGTTGGGGAATCTACTTCCATAGTGATAGTGCCTCGGAAACCCAAGGAGGGGTCGCTATGAGTCGGGTCCGACTTGATGGCACATAACAACAACAACAACATTATTAGGTGTATTTGTTTAAGACTGCATATTTTCTTGATAAATTGACTACTTTATTATTATATACAACCACCCATCTGTCAGTTTGTCATACTGTGGTGACTTTAATGTTGCTATGATACTGGAATGTATACCACTGGTATTTCATATACCATCAAGGTCACTCATTATGATCTGGTTTTAGTGGAACTCCAGACTAAAACAGACTAGGAAAAATGTCTTTGTGATCTACTTCCAAAAATTAGCCAGTGAAAATCATGTGGACAATAACAGAATATTGTCTGATATAGGGGGCTCTGGTAGCATAGTGCCTAAGGCGCTTGACTGCTAACCAGAAGGCTGGCGGTTCAAACCCACCAGCCACTCTTTGGAAGGAAGTTTGGGCAATCTACTTCCATAGTGATACTGCCTCAGAAACCCAGGGAGGGATTGCTATGGGTCTGATCTGACTCCACGGCAATGGTTGCATTTTGCGTTATGTTGCATAGTGCTGGAAGAGGAACACCCTAGGTTAAAGATATTCAGAGTACCAGAGCTTCAAACCAGTTTACCTGGTTCAGTCATGGCCAATGCAGCAAAACCAGAACAGATCTTAATTTGTAAAATGTAGTTGTATGGGAACAATAACTAGAATGGGAAAAATTAGAATCAATGAGTCACAAGTCTGATGCAGGACACTAGATTATTATCAGAACTCTGAAGAGCAGCACACATGCAAAGTGGCATGGTTGATCAGACGTCTTTGAGTCAGGCACTGTTGTTTTTGAATTTTGCTCATCAAGACATTGAGTTGCTATGGAACACACACCCTGTTCTTGTTTTCTAAGAGGGAGATCAAGTTTCTAGCAGGATGTCAACTTGTTATTTATCCTGGTAATTATTCTGGTGCACCCATGTTGTACACATTCGAGTCCATTCTGATTTCCCTTCATTGCCCATGATGGAATGGGGAAGAATTGGTTTGAAGTCCGACAAATGCACAGTGGCTGAACAATGGACTTAAGCATACAGTGATTTTGAAGATGACACAAGACTGGACAATGTTTTATGCTGTTGTACATGGGGTTGCCATAAGTCAGAGCCAATTCAGTGACAACTAACAACAAAATAATTGTGTCATGACTCTCTTTATCCCTAGTAATATTTATTGTTCTGAAACCTTTGTCTTATGTTAATATAGACATTCAAGTTTTTTTTTTGTTAGTACTAGTGTAAAATATCTTTTGTATCCATCCTTTATTTTTAAGCTATGTATGTCTTTTTAATTAAAAATGGATTTTCTATAGGCAACATAGTTCTCAGCTCAGTTATAATTTCCTTTTATAAATTA
>NW_006922273.1:269299-269931 GCF_000298275.1 Orycteropus afer afer | reverse complement strand
TGTTGTTGTTATGTGCCATTGAGTTGAACCCAACTCATAACCACCCCTCCTTGGGTTTCCAAGGCAGTATCACTACAGAAGTACATTGCCCATCCTTCCTGCCAAGGAGTGGCTGGTGGGTTTGAACAGCCAGACTTCTGGTTAGCAGTCAAGTGCCTTAGGCACTACACTACCAGAGCTCCTCTCAAGTATTATTACATCACTTCATATGTAAAACATTACAACAGTGAACATCTTTTTCTCCTATCTTTGCTTTTTTACTATTTTTGACATATATTTTACTATACATTTATTTAAAAAACCAAAATACATTATTATTTTAAGCAGTTATTCATATTTGAGGGGGATATTAAAAAAAGAAGAAAAATCTTTTAAATTTACTCATATTTTTACCCTAGTACTCTTTATTCCTTCATACAGATGTTCATTTTTATTTGGTATTATTTTCCTTTTGCCTGAATAACTTTCTTTAACATATGTTATAGTGAAAGTCTTCAGAGATTTTGGTGAGAACTATGCTGTCTTCTCTATATGTAATGTTTTCTCTTTTCTGTGGATCCTTCTAAGATTTTTTTTCTTTGTCACTGATTTTAAGCAATTTTGTAATGATGTAACTTGATGTGATTTTTTTT
>NW_006922273.1:234421-241693 GCF_000298275.1 Orycteropus afer afer | reverse complement strand
CATTGGTTCGGGGCCAGGGATGGGTCTCGGCGGGGCCTGTCATGTTGGTCTGGTCTCCTTCCTCTCCCTTTCCCTATGTCTCCCCGAGCTCTAGCAAAGAAGATCTTTGCTAACTCCTGATTTTGTTTATTCTCTTTAGCTTGGAATTCCCTTTCCTCCCTCCATATTCTTTCCTCCCTTTCTTCTGAGGTTTCTCTAGTATTATACACCTTTTCTGCTACTTTCATTAAGTCCTGTAGGGTCTGCTCACCTAATCTATCTATCTTCTGAAGCTTTCTTCTGATATCAGGGGCTGCTTGGTTTACAAAGGATAAGACCACTGCTGCTCTACTCTCATCGGCTTGCGGGTCCATGGGAGTATACAGTCTAAACGCTTCCATCAACCTCTCTAGATATGCTGCAGGGATCTCTGTCAGCCCCTGCCTGACTAAGTTTACCTTGGCCAAATTAGTCGGCTTCCTTGCCGCCGCCGCTCAGAGACCAGCCATTAGAATCTGGCGGTACTTTTGGAGATGCTCCCTACCTTCTGGTTGCTCAAAATTCCAACTGGGACGAGATAACGGGGAACCCAGCATCAATTAAATTCTGAAGCGTTGTCGGCTGCCCATTATCCCCGGGCACATTTTTCCTGGCCTCGGTCAAGATCCTTTCTTTTTCTTCAGTGGTGAACAAAACCTGCAGTAGCTGCTGACAATCATCCCAAGTGGGGTTATGAGTAAACAATATAGAATTTAACAAATTAATTAGGCTTTGGGGGTTTTCAGAAAAGGGGGTGTTTTGTGCTTTCCAGTTATACAGGTCTGACGTTGAAAATGGCCAGTACTGCCAGGTTCTGCTTCTGTCCTCACGGGGCGGGCCTATCGCTCTGAGGTGCAGCGCCTGGACAGTAGATGATGGAGTCTCAGCCTCCTGGGAGCCCCTCTGGCATGGGCGGAGACCGGAGGCTGGGCCCGTAATGACAGGTGGTGCACTTGGAGCACTCGCTCCACTCCCTCCCGATACTTGTGGAGCCTGGAGAGGGTGGGAAGGTGGCATAGGGGCATAGGGAGGTGGAGACGTGCCACTTTCTAGATCCATCAGATCGGGGTGAGTTTGGGAATCAGGCAAAACCAGTGGAACAGCTGCTCGGGACCCAGGTCATCTCGGTTTCTCCTTTTCGCTAGTCCCGAGTGAGGATGTTAACACCTTAACAGAGAGATTTGGAAGAAAAGGTTTTAGCCATGGGGGAGGGTTAGTCACCATATCTTGCCACACTAAAATGTAAGGAAATTGGTCCGGGTGCCCACGGGGGCCTGGCACTTGGACTCGGTCGAATACGGCTGCGATCACCTTTCCATCCAGTGAGCCTTCTAGTGGCCATCCCACTTCAAGGGAGGGCCATTCTGAAGAGCAAAAAATTATTAGTTTATTTTTCTTAATTATCACAAACAAATTAGATCCTCTGGTTTTAAACTCTGAAAAATGTTCAACCATCAGGGACAGAGGGGTAGTCTGTTTCTGTCCCATTTCAACCTCCTTTAAGAAAACACAGAACAAATAAAGGACAAGTGGCCACACAACAAGAGACACCAAAACAGACAGCACAAATATCCGACACCTAGAAGAGATCTCGTTCCAGTATCACAGATTGGAGGTGCCTCCGCACCTCCCCCGAAGTGGGCTACTCTTACCAAACAGTGCCCACAGCCTGCCTGGGAGTTGGGGAAGGGCTCCTTCCCCCACTCCTCCGGCACATCTGCCTGTTTCCAGCCTTTCCTGATGGACCAGTGTCCCCACACAAAGGAATTATTCTAGTCCTACTGGCCTCCTGAAACTCTCCTACTATTGCAGGCAACTTCACTCATTCCGAATTTTCCTTCCCGGCCAACACACCAAATGTTGGGCCCATGTTCGGAAAGGAATGTTGACATGAGGAAGCCACCACAGACACGATAATGTAAAAACAAAAGGAAAGTTTATGTGCTAGCTCGGGCTAGGGTCCCTGCTCTTACCGATGCAGCGGCTTGGGCAAAAGACGCCGTGCTCTTTTACTATCACATTTTTATAGGAAAAATATAGGGTAGAGTAGCACCAGGGAAAAGGGGTACAGATGATTGGTTGTTGCTAAGGGGTATAGGGCAGGGGTCTGAGATGTTGGGGGGCATGTTGGGATCCCCCGGCTCCAAAGTCTAGTTAAGGAATTATTATCTAAGGAGGATATAAAACCCTGATGCGTGGGAGACTTGCAGTAGCCAGGTAAATCTCTGATACGTGTGGAATCCGGGGGGTCTGATACATGCTGGAATCCGGAGGGGTCTGATACATGCCGGAATTCAGAGGGGTCTGATAAAAGCCTTGAGGCATGGGATGTGTTAGAATCCCTGACACTAAAGGCTTCTGGTTAAAGATTTACTTGGAGGCCATTAGGACTTAGGCCTCACAGGGGATCTCAGGTGGGAACCCTAGCCTGGCACACAGTGACTGCTCCAGAAGAGTTTCCAATGCCTCTCTCGGGTGGCTGTCCGTCCTCTTCCAGTAGTTCTTTCCTAAATAATCTCCCTGTGCCTTTCCTCTAATTCTGCTCTTCCATGTTTGATGTACTCTAAATCTGTGAGCTGTTCAGAGCACTGAAATTCCTAATTTAAACTGTTGTGGCTAGTTTTCCAAGACCTTAGATGCCAGAGGGATAAAGAGTGCTGCTCACTGGCTCGACTCCATTTTGAACTCCACATGCTCCTACTTCTCTACTAGTTTTTGAAAACTGAAGCTGACCAGTATTCTGTGTCAAATTATTTAAATAAACATTCTAACCATCAGGAAACAAAACAGTTTAGACTTAAAAAAATTTCAAAGCAGAAAATATACTCCATAAGTATACTTTTAAGTGGTTATGAAAAAGTCAGGATTAGCTTTAACATGATTTGAAATAGTTTTAAGAATAGAAAAGACAGTCATTGATTTGCCAATTACTTATCTTCTAGTTCTACCTGCCCTTGACATGAGCAACAGAACAAAAGAGGCCAATGGATATTTCAGAAACTGCTGCATTATTTTTAAGTAAGCCAGTCAGAGTAAGTGAATATAAAAACTGAAGGGTCAAGGTGTGTGTGAGAAAAATTTCCTGCTTTGCATAAGCAATTGCCTACTTGAATATTCAAACACAGACCTTAAATTCATGTAATTTTTATGATCATGGCTTAGGTAACAACCTTGAACCACTTTGGCTCGTGTTCCTAAGGGACATTTTATTTGCAACTTGTGATAAAAAGCTAGGGTAATAATTACACTGTCTTTAGTGGATATAATAGGAATCATATCCAGAAGCTATCAAACATTTCTATCTATATATAGGTGTGTTGAACTCAATGAAACAACTTACTCTTATTAGTATTTAGAAAAAAAAATCAATATTACATTTCACTAGTTTGAAATGGTATTTTTCTGTGTTGTTGTTGTTGTTGTTATGTGTCGTCAAGTTGGATCCAAACTCATAGCAACCCCTCCTTGGGTTTCTGAGGCAGTATCACTATGGAAGTAGATTACCCCATCTTCCTTCTGAGGAGTGGCTGGTGGGTTTGAACTGTCAGCCCCTTGGTTAGCAGTCAAGTGCGTTAGGCACTATACTACATTAAATTTTTTAATTCAATTGAATCAGGAAACATATTTTATGCAGCATATTAAATTTCATTAATTTACATTCCTACTTAGAAGCTATATCTTTTCTAGGTATTTCTTCCTTAAGATTTGTAAGCAACCTTTCCCTCTTTATGTCTTGTTTAAGTCTTTTGAAAAGAAGATGATAGTAGAAATTTTTTATTCTTCCAAGCTACCATAATCTTCACTTTCTTAACAATGGCAAGGCAGTTGAATTGGTAACTTGCGAGTACTAAAAAAACACACTTATTTTTTACTTGCTGTCTGAGAATGATATTCTATATCCTCTAGATCAATGATTTTCAATCTTTAGTATGCATTAACATAGTGCCTAAGGCACTTGACTGCTAACCAGAAGGCTTGCTGTTCAAACCCACCAGCCACTCCTCAGAAGGTAGGTTGGGAAATCTACTTTCGTAGTGATACCACCTCGGAAACCCAAGGAGGGGTCGCTAGGAGTCAGGTCCGACTTAATGGCACATAACAACAACAACAACAACAACATGCATTAGAATCACCATAACCTAAAGGGCTTGTTAAATAAAAAACAGATTACTTGGTCCCACTCCCAGTGGGATAGAGCCAAAGAAATTAAATTTTTAATGAGTTATAAGTTATTAATATCAATCTTAGTGGTCCAGGGACCATACATTGAGAATTGCTGCTCTAGATCATTGGTCTTCAAGTCTGTCAACACTTTTGAAGTAATTTGAGAGCTTACACAGAGCCCTACTATCACAGTGCTTAAAGAAGTCACCTGCTAACCAAAAGTTTGGCAGTTAGAACCTACTAGTCACTCAACAGGAGAAAGATGTGGCATTCAATGAAAAATATGAGGAAATTTGACTCTGTCCCATGGAGTCACTATGAATCATAATAAACTGAACAGCAGTGGGTTTTATTTGATTGGGGATCTTATAAATACAGGCAATCCTTGCTTTACATGATATTGCAGGACTATAAAAACAGCCATCCAACCTAAAACAATGCAAAGCAAGGGTAATAAGCAATCACTAGGAAAATTGCAATTGTTCTATAACCTTTAAATATTTTTGTCAAAGTATCAAAAACTCTCTTACTGCCTTTTTAATGTTAGGTAAAAAAAAAAGAAAGAAAGAAAGAAAGAAATGAAGAAAAGGCAAAAATAACATTTATTACACTGTAATTTAAAAGTTATAAACATTGAGAATTAAACTGTTTTCTGCTCATCTTTTTCTGTGGTATAATTTATACAGATTGATCAACTCTTTCATGCTTTGGAAAATTGTCAAACATCTTTCTAAGTTTGGGTCAGCTTCCAACATTTTATCTTTTATGCTGTCAATGTCATGAAATATCCATGAAAGTTTCATTAATGTGAAGTATTTTGCCAATGTCACTTCCTCTGGGACATCTTCATCATTTTTGTCACACTAAGTTCCTCTGTCTTCATATCTAGAGTCCTTTTATAGAACAAAGTCAGGGTCAATATTTCCATGGTCAGTATTTCCTTATATAACTTCATTTACATTTGATTTGCATTTCACTTCTAGCCTCATCACTTTTTGTTCCTTTGCAGCATTTTTATCTTTGTTGGCCAATTTCCTTTCTTGATTATCCATTTTTATGAAGTGTCACATGAGTTTATCATTAGAGACATGTGTTGCTGTCTGCACATGAAAGGAATGACAGATGTGCAGGAACCAATCATGGACAGGCTTGAACAGAGTGATGTGATCATGATGTGCATCTTTTTTTTTTTTTTAAATATAGAAATTTGAGGACTGAGAAGCAAGCAGTGAAGTTTGGATTTCATACAATTACTCATAGTTAATAAATATGCCATGGTAACTGAAATTTCAACCAGGTTGTTGAGGGACTGTTGTTATTTTTCTAAACCAATTGATAACCATTATTTTTGTTAGTTGTCTTTGAGTTTATTCCATCTCATGGTGATTCCATGTATTCAGAGTAGAACTGGTCCATGAGTTTTATTATTATTATTATTTATTTTTTATTTTGATTTTGGTGAAAGTTACAGAGTAAATTCATTTTCCAGTTCATACACAGTTGGTTCTATGACATTGACTGCAATTCCCATGATGTACCAGCTCTCTTCCCACTTCCCTCCCTCTAGTTACCCCTTTCCCTGTGACCTTCTTTCCTATGCATTCCTGACCTCTAAGTTATCTCCTTGTAAAAATATTTTCCTTCAGGTCCCCCATAGTTAGTTTTTCTAAGGAGTATACCTACCTGGAGTAAATGTTCACTTTATACACCTGCCTATTTTTTGGCTGGAAGCCACAGGAGTGAGTTCAGTTCCAGGCCTGAAACTAAGGGCCATGGACTTGGGTATTTCACCAGCCTCTATAACACCAGTAAGCCTGGTCTCTTTTTATAATTTTAGTTTTGTTCCACATTTTTCTCCCACTTTATCCAGGATCTCATATTTTGATCCCTTTCCAAGTGATTTACAGTGGTGGCCAGGCACCATTTAGTTCTGCTCTCAGGGTCATATAGGTTGAGGTTCATATGGTCCATTAGTTCCTTGGACTAATTGTTTCCATGTGTCCTTTTTTTTTTTTTTTTCCTTCCCATTCTTTTTCACTCTGGACAAGGAGAGATCAGTTGTAAGCTTTTAAGAGCCCAGTTGCTACTCACCAAAGTAAGATGTAGAACAATTTTTTTGTGCAGTATATTATGCCCATTAAGCTTGCTGTCCCCTGTGACCATGGTCCCGAGCCCATGTCCATGGGATTCTTGAGGCTGTGACCTTTCAGAAGCAGATCAATATGTTTCTCTTTCAGGATGCCTTTGGGTGGATTCAACCAACTTTTTGGCTAGCAGTCAAATGCTGAATTATTTGTGCTAACCAAGGACTCTTTAAACCATGATAACTGCCCTCTACATGTTAGAATCATGCAAAAGAAGGACAGCCTGTAGTAGCAATGACTGGTCCCCACTTCTAATCAATTAAGTTGGAATCTCTGTAATGAGACTAGGGAATATTAGTTTATGTTTTCCCTTAGGTGATACAAAAATGCAACCAAGCTGAAACCACTGCTTTGGAACAGTGCTTCTCAATATTTAGTGTGCATAAAATTATTTCAAGGGCTTGCTAAAACACAGGTTCTTGGCCCCATCTCAGAAATACTTATTCTGAATTGAGACAGAGTGACAAATTCCTGTTTATATTACCTTGAATTGGAATTTTTCACAAGCTCCCAGGTGATACTGCTGCTGCTATTTCATGGATCATGCTTTGAGTAGTTATCTACACAAAGAGACAGTATGTAAAGCTGTAACTGTGACAACTACTTTAACTACCATGTAGAAAGCCACAGGATGTATTTGCCACATCAATGAGAACAAGGTTGAGAAAATTACTGTGCACTCACAATGGAAATATGATGACTCAATGAACTCAGGATCAAACTACACCTAAGTTTACTCTTAGATTTTTCAGTTATATAAACCTGTAAACCTTGAATTTTAAAGCAGTTTTCAGTTAGATATGTTAATTATAACATCAAGACTTCAATCTCATAATAGGTTAAATTCACTATTGCATAAAACTTCCCTTCCATTAACTAGTTCTGTGTTATTTTTCATTAAAAGCATACCCTGAGTTATGAACATCTGACTTATGTACAACTCCTT
>NW_006922273.1:229898-234321 GCF_000298275.1 Orycteropus afer afer | reverse complement strand
TGCATTGTTTAAAACCAGGAAGGGTGTGCATCAGGGTCATATCCTTTCACCATACTTACACAATCTGTATGCTGAGCAAATAATCTGAGAAGCTGGACTATCTGAAGCAGAACGCAGAATCAGGATTGGAAGAAGAATCATTATCAACCTGAAACATGTGGATGATACAATCTTTTTAGCTGACAATGAAGCACTTAGTAATAAGGATCAAAGTACGGTCTTCAGTTTTGATTACACCTCACAATAAAGAAAAGAAAAACCTTCACAATTGGACCAATAAGCCACATCATGATACATGAACAAAAAGTTGAGGCTATCAGGAATTTCATTTTACGTGGCTCCACAATCAACATCCAATGGCAGCAGCATCCTAGAATCAGATGTCATATTGCACTGTGCAAATCTGCTGCAAGGGACCAAAGTGTAAAGAGTGAAGATGTCACCTTAAAGACTAAGGTGCCCCTGACCCAAACCATGGTCTTTTCAATAACCTCATTTGTATGTGAAAGCTGGACAATAAATAAAGAAGACCACAGAAGAACTGATATATTTGCACTGCAGTGTTGGTGAAGAATACCAAAAATACCATGGACTGACAGAAGAACAAACACATCTGTGCTGGAGGAAGTGTAGCTAGAATGCTCCTTGGAAACAAGAATGGTCAGACTTCATCTCACTTTAGTCACATTGTTAGAAGGGACCTTCCCTAGAGAAGGATAGCATGCCTGGTAAAGTAGAGGGTCAAAACAAAAGGGGAAGACCATCAATGAAATGGATTGACACAGTGGCTGCAATGATGGTCTCAAGCACAGCAAGGATTGTGAGTATGGGACAGGAATGGGTAGTGTTTCATTGTGCTGTACATAAGATCACTACAAATCAGAGCTGACTTGATGACAGCTAACAACAGCTTGGTAAATTGGAAGGTTGACAAAAAAGGGAAAGACCTTCAATGAGATGGATTGGCACAGTGGCTGCAATGATGGGCTCAGATACCACAAGGATAGTGAGGCTGGCATAGGAATGGGTAGTGTTTTGCTCTGCTGTGCATAGCATTGCTATGAGTCAGAGGGGATTCAACGGCACCTAACAACAACAGTAATTGTTTGTAAAGAAAATAGGCACTACTTTGAAATGCACAGCAAGACATTATTGCTATTATTGCTGTATTATTAGGTGAAAGATATTTTAGTGTACCTGAAATGTTTACTTAATGTTTTTTTATACATAATTAGGTATATTAAGACAAACATTTGACTAACTGACATTAGAGATAAGCCATATCTAACTGTTTGAACTTACGTGCAAATTTGATTTTAAGAGACACTTAGGAACAGAACTCATTCATAATCGAAGGACTACCTGTACTTACTTAAGAGATGCTTAAAATGTAAAAGATATTCATGCCTTTTTTTTTTTTTCAGGTTACATGTAAGTAGATATTGAAAAGACACCATTCAGTTTTTCAGAACGATAAAGCCCTCGCTCAAGTCAGGTTTGCAAATCCATAGAGATAGTTTTAAATATCAGTAGTGAAAATACTGTCCATAAATTTGCTCAGTGATACCATTGATTATTTGATTGACCTTGAATTACAGCAATTTAATTTTTTGTCTGAAATTGATATTAATACTTTCTTCATTAATAAAAAATTTTGGTGAATATTTTTGTCTAATTTATTAAAAGTAGCTAATAGCCAGTTTACAAAAATGTTTAGATAGCTCAATTATTTGTCCTTCTGTTTAATATAATTATGTGCCCTAGAGCATAGAGCAAAAACTATCCATTTAATAACTTTTTATATTTATAGATAACAGTTAAATTGATACTCAATATTATCTCCATTGCCCAGGTAATTTTAATCTCCTAATCTATCACTTTATGTTCTATTTTCTAACTCCTTCCCTCTTTCCTCCATCCCCTCCCTAATTCATTTCTTCTTCTTTCCTCCCTCCCTCCTTTCCTTCATCCTTTCTTTTCTACTTTCTTATATTCTTTTCTTCTTTCCTTCCTTTCATTATACTGTACATTGCCTTCAGTTTTTATACTTCCTTCTTAGTAGGAGGAAATGGATGCTGGGTATAATAATTTAGTGCCCAGTGGTGAGATTGTGCTGTGAAAAGTGAAAGAACAGTTACTTCTTTACAAATGGGAGTATGTTTGGTGAGTTCCCAGTAAAGGTTAAAAATATATCATAGCATGTAATCAAACTTCCAAAAACCATTTTCTTTTTTCCTAAGAGGAATGACAAATTACCTGTTCATAAAATAAAGGTAAATTTATACCAAGCCTTGCTACAAAGTTTCCAAAGGTTATGTGCAAATGCATACTTTGACCTTGGCTGAATGTGAATCCTGAAATGAGTAATGTAGCAAGGAGTGCTTGTGGTGGACATAAAATGACTTATTTCTGTTCTTGGCAAACACGCATTTCCTGTTCTTGCTGCCTTATTCCAACTTTAAAGTTCTTAAAAATGTACCTATAATATATCACTAAATGATAACTTGGGTTGAGTTTGCCAGATGACACTATTAAAGCTTAATGTCAGTTAACTCTGTTGGAATGATGGGCAGGGTAATACATAATAGATTAATTTATGGTATACACACACGTACACACACACACACATGCATTGAAATCCATCACCAGAATGGTATTGACAGTCATGCTCCTCACTGAAAAATTACAATCAAAACAGTAGCAAGATATTTTAATTTTCCTAATTTCATTAAAACATAAAAGGAAAAGTTTTTGATTTAAATACTTTGCATTAAAAAAATACATTCATCCATTTAAATATTTCTAGTCTACTCATTGAAACTTCTTTTTTTTTTTGGTTTTGTAATCACAAAAACACTAAATTTCTTTCCTCTAAATGATTCCTGAAGCATCAAGTTTAAAATATTTTGTTTGTATATTCTCTAATATTGCAACCCTAGTAATAAGGAAGGAGCATATGTGAAAAAGAAAAAATTCACAGTATGCAACATTCTGTGAAGGAATATATTTTATTGGGCATCATATGGTCAGTCCTTGGAGTCAATGGTTATCACACTTTTTGATATAACAAAACTCTTGTGTGTAATTTCAAAATGGAAAGAAAATAAAAAGACAATTCCTTTAGTTAAAGCAAGGTTAGAATGCTCCTTGACCCTAAGACAACACTCAGAAATCTTGGGATCCTGGTGATATGAATTTTAGACCTTTAGTTAAGGAGAATCACATGTCCTAGAATATTTTCCTTTCCTGCAATTCTTTGCAATTATTTACTGTGTGGAATATGCAAGAGTTATGTTCTAATCTATTTCTAAACCAAACCAAACTCACTGCTATCAAGTCAGATCTGACTCTTAGTGACCTCTCTTGGGTTTCCAAGACAGTATCACTATGGAAGTAGATTGCCCAATTTTCCTTCCGAGGAGTGCCTGGTAGGTTTGAACCTCCAATCTTCTGTTTAGCAGTCAAATGCCTTAGGCACTATGCCATTATGGAAGTTTTAGGCTCAGATTACACACAAGTTACAAATAGTACAAAGATTATATATTATGGCTGAACATCTCACCGAATCTTAATTTTACTGAATGAAAATTCATAGGTACACAGAAGAAAACAAAGAAAGAATAGGTAGGTTAATTTGGTTGTTCTCACACCACAGCCTGCATTCCAAACTGCCTTGATTTCTACCTAGCTTCCTCTCTGGGCCATATTCACTCCTAGGGATTCCTTTTTTATTTATCCTTCAACTTTTGCTGTCTCATATCCTATTGTAAGGCTTTTTATAGCAATAATAGTGCTTTGTTTTTGCCCTGGATATCTACAGTCAAGTTGCCTTCTACAGATACTACTCCCTAACTACTCCACCCCACCCACTTCTAGACAATTTTCTGAGCTACTCTCTGGCCATTCTCACCAATCTCTTTAACAACAGCTGGTGTTAATCTTTCCTACTTGTTATTTCATGGTAGCTCACACAGCTTTTATACTCGACAAAGATGAAAGGAGAAATAAAGTCATGCTTTAATTTATTTTTGGTCCACAGATATTTACCTTAAAACACTACAGACTTTAAATTTACCAGATAAAACAGCAGCTTAATCTTTTGATAAAATCTTCTTATTTGGATGTTTTGAGCTATAAGCAACTAAATAATGATTCATGCCTATAAGCCTTATTTACAACAACTGTTGTGGCTGAATCTTTAAAGAAAGGGCACCCACTCTGATGAACATAGAAGATATCTAACCTTCCATCCAATAATTCTCAGAATGAATGATTCCACCTATAATTGAGACTATAAATACTTTAGTCTGTTGGTGATTGAGTGATATAAGAGATTGTTGTTGTTGTTGTTGTTAAGTGCCGTCGAGTCGTTTCCGACTCATAGCGACCCCATGCACAGCAGAACGAAACACTGCCCGATCCC
>NW_006922273.1:226886-228158 GCF_000298275.1 Orycteropus afer afer | reverse complement strand
GACTTTAATAATATGGATAGAGTAGAGCTCTCAGTACCTCCCTTTGCTGATGTGGTACATTTCAAAATGACAAGAAACAGCTGCAAATATCTATTAATAATCATAATATGGAATGTAAAGTATGTATCTAGGAAAACTGGAAGTTGTAAAAAATTAAATGGAACATGTAAAGATAAATATGCTAGTCATTAGTGAGCTGGAACAGACTGGTTTTGGCCACTTTGAATCAGGCAACTATATGATCTACTATGCCAGGAATGACAAATTGAAGAGGAATGGAGTATCATTCATCATCACAAAGAATGTGTCAAGATCTGTCCTGAAATACAATGTTGTCAGTGATAGGATAATATCCATATACCTACAAGGAACATCATTCGTACTACTATGATTCAAACCTACACACCAACTACCAAAGCCAAAGATGAGGAAATTGAAGACTTTTAGCAACTTCTACAGTCTGAAATTAACAGAACATGCAATCAAAATGTGTTAGTTATCACTGGTGATGGGAATAAAAAAGTTGGAAACAAAGAAGAATCACCAGTAGCTGGAAATTATGGCCTTGGTGATAGAAATAATACTGGAGATCATGTGATAAAATTTTGCAAGACCAATGACTTATTCATAGCAAATACCTTTTTCAACAACACAGAAGTTGGCTATACACTTGGACTTCACCAGACAGAGTACACAGGAATCAAATTGACTATATCTGTGGCAAGAGGCAATGTAGAAGCTCAATATTCAGCCAAAATAAGGCCAGGAAACTGATTGTGGAACAGACCATCAACTGCTCATATGCAAGTTCAAGTTGAAGCTGAAGACAATTACAACAGGTCTACAAAAGACAAAATATAACCATGATTATATCCCTCCTGAATTTAGAGACCATCTAAAGAACAGATTTGATGCATTGACCAAAAACCAGAGGAACTGTGGGATGAAATGAAGAACAGCATCCATGAAGAAAGCAAAAGATCATTAAAAAGACAAGAAAGGAAGAAAAGACCAAAATGGGTGTCAGAAAAGACTCTGAAACTTTCCCTTGAACAGAAAGTAGCTAAAGCAAATGGAAGAAATGACAAGATGAAAGAGCTGAACAGAAGATTTCAAAGATCAGCTTGAGAAGACAAAGTCAATTATTATAATGAAATGTGCAAAGACATGGAATTGGAAAGCCAAAGGGAAGAACATGCTCAGAATTTCTCAAGCTGAAAGAACTGAAGAAAAAATTCAAGCCTTGATTTGCAGTATTGAAAGATTCTATGG
>NW_006922273.1:223815-224431 GCF_000298275.1 Orycteropus afer afer | reverse complement strand
CACCTACTAACAACACTTTATTATTTGCTCTGTATCTTTATATATTTGCTAAAGTTACAATCAGGAGCTCTGGTGGCATAATGCCTAAGGCATTTAACTGCTAGCCAGAAGCTGGTGGTTCAAACCCACCAGCTACTCCTTGGAAAGAAGATTGGGCAATCCACTTCCATAGTCATACCACCTCAGAAACTCAAGGAGGTGTCTCTATGAGTCAGATCCAACTTGACAGCAGTGAGTTTGATTTTTTTGGAAAGTTACAATCAAGAGTTAAGGAGATTGAGCCAGACAGTTCTAAATTGTCACTCAGAGATCACCAAAAGTGGCCTCAACCAGAGGCTGGTACAAAACAGAGAGCAGTAGACTCTTAAGTGCTATCTGTCTGGGTCTTAGAGTTTTGGCTACACCATGAACTAAACATATGACTTGGGGTTAAATACTTCCTAAACTTTCAAATTTGTTGTGAATATAAAATTGAGACAATAAATTTTTCTACCTCATAACATTGTAAAAATAAGTGGAATATGTATTTTATAACATGTTAAATGGGAGAGATTATTTTTGGTACCTATAGTCTACTGTGACTTATTTAAAACATTTGAAGAGGAACTTATACAGT
>NW_006922273.1:221120-223095 GCF_000298275.1 Orycteropus afer afer | reverse complement strand
GAGTAGCTAGTGGGTTTGAACCACCAACCTTCTGGTTAGCAGTCAAGTGCCTTAGGCACTGTACTACCAGAACTCCTTATTATAATGAAAAGATACATAACTTAGAGAAGAGGAAATCGAAAAACTAATTATCAAATGTGTAGTAAGGCAAATGCTACACAAAAAGAAGAAGAAGAAGAAATTCAGTGTTTTCATTGACCAGTTCCATTCTAATTTTTTTAAATCTAGAAATATGGTCAGTAACTGGCATGAAGACTACCAGGTTCACTATTGTATCCCACAGGATTTAAAATATACTGATTTGCTAAACTTATGGTAAGTCTTAGATAGAATCATTTTTTAAAAATATGAATCTTATTCAAGAAAGGATGTAAGTTAAAAATTTTGAATAAAGAGAATAAAAATGCTCTTTTCCCATACCTCAGCAATTCAGTGAATTTTAAAGTGGACACTTGGGAAAAAGGACATTAAAATCTTGAAAATTGAATATAGACTGATAGCTGCAATCTTATGCTGCTAAAATGATGAAAAAGAAAACTGACACTTCACTATATACAAGGAAGTTGTTGTATTGTTTGAATTGTGCAGAAACCATTAGACCTCACTATTTAATATTCAACTTTATTATCTCAAAATTTAAGATGTACTAGATATTGTGCTTCACCTCCTCATTATTCAGCATGCACTGTTTGTCAATCAAGTGCCATTTTCTAAAATTGATCCTCATGTAATTTTTTAAAACATAAAATTACATCTAGTTTGTGTTTCTATTTTAGCTGAATTTGAAGTAGACATATTCATTTGGATATGTAAGATAGCAAGGATCTCTGGTGGCATAGTGCCTAAGGCATTTGACTGCTAACCAGAAGACTGGTGGTTCATACTCAACAGCTTTTCTGCAGAAGGTAGATGGGGCAATCTGCTTCTGTAAATATTTACTACATTGCAATTATGATTTGGAATCGACTGTGTGGCAGTGAGTTTGGTTTAGTTTATGTCAGATAACAGATATATTATACCTAATGGTTGAAAGAATTCTAATAAAATGGCTTTTCCATGGTCCTCAAACATCAGGTGCATAAACAAGATGTGTGAGCTTGTTAAAAGGCAGACTTGTTCCCTATTCTCAAACACAGATTTGATAATTGAGCTCAGGAATCTTTTTTTTTTTTTTTTTTTCACCACCATAGTTATTTAGGAGCAGATAATGGCTAGATAATATTAAGAAACTATGAACATGATATATATGAAGACAGGTGAGACAAATTTGGAATTTTGAGGAATTTAAATATCTATCTTAAAGGAAATAAAAAAGAATTAACATTTACAAAACATAGGTAGTCATTGTGCTAAGGGCTTTACAAATGATTTCTTAATTAATATTACCAACACGTTCTGACATGAGCATTATTATACCAGTTTTAGTGTCATAAATTTTCAAATAGTTGAGCTGGGATTTCAATTTATTTTTTTTTTTACCATCAAATTCTACTTCTTAGTATAGTCCATTAAAAAATCTCACACTTATTTCAGTTAGAAGGTTTATTAGTTTTCTTTGTGATTACCCTGTGATTTACTTTTATCTCTCTCCTTAAAACACTCTATTCTATCTTGATATCTTCCTGACATACTCTTCATTTGTGAGTTCTGTAATTATACCACTTATTCCCTCTTTTTGCTTTGTAGTTGTTGTTCTTTACAGATTGACGCTTCTGGTTCCCTATTTTTTCAGCCTTCTATGTTTATTTATTTATTTATTTGAGAATTCTTTTTCTGAGTTGTTTTCTGGTTTTTGCAAATTCCCTTAATTTCTGTTCATCTGGAAATGTCTTAATTTTAGCATTGCATTTGAGGGACAGTTTTGTTGGATATATTATTCTTAGTTGTCAATTTTTTTCTTTCAGAGTTTGACAATGTCATCCCATTGCCTTCTTGCTTACATGCTTTTGGCTCAGAAATTGATTCCCCTATATAT
>NW_006922273.1:218804-220675 GCF_000298275.1 Orycteropus afer afer | reverse complement strand
TCCTTCAGATTTTTAGTTGCTCTTTTTGTATAGTTTCTAACTGTTTGTTTGTTTTGTTTTCCTGAATTCTTCCAGAGTATTCTCTGTTTTCCTTTATTTTGTTTCTGGTTTTCTTGATCTGTTGGAGGGCCCTATATATAATTTTTTCAAATTCACAATCAGGTAGTTTTATTACCATTTCTTCTTCAGAAAGGTTTTCTGGTTCTTTATTTAGCCATATTCTTGAGCTATTTGTTTGTTTGTTTGTTTTAGATTTGAAGTTGTCTGTTGTCTCAGAGACCATGGTATTATTGCATTTATTTGTTGATTAGTTGTTTACATGTTGGTTCTTTTCACCCTTATTTTTTGTTTTATTTTGTTTTGATATATCCAAGTAGGTGGAGCAGGTGTGCAACTCTTGTCCATAGTTTGGCAGCACTGGGGAGCTCACCACCTGTCTTTTTGTGGGTGTGGAAATGGGTGGGAGTATGGGTGAGAGTCTTTGCTGGTAATGTAGAGCATCTGCAGTGGACTGAGCAAGTATTATCTACTATCTGTCTCACTTATCCAATGATGTGGAGCATGTGGTGGTGGAGATGGCTGTTACACAGAGTGTGGTCTATGTTAGTGTGCCGTACTGTACCAAGGAAGCAAGTGCAAAGCATGCAGTCCATGTGAGCATGTTAACATTGACCAGAGAGATGGCAGGTGGACAGATCACAGTACACGTGAGTCTGCATAGCTGACCACAGAGTTTGTGGTTGCAAGGCATATGGGTCCCTTGGGGCAGGTAGCCATCTGGAGGGGAAGAAGGAGGCAGTTCAAAATGCGGAGAGCAATGTCATTGGATGGTTGGGTGGGGGTAAAGAAGCACACCAGTGGTCCCCAGCAAGATGTGTGGCAGGGAAGGAAGAGGAGCGCAGTTCTCCAGTCATGTTTCATTGACATTGGTGCCATGTACTCCTGGGCAAGTGCACCTGGTTATCTGGTTCCTGTACTGACAAGCAAGGTGGCATGGGGAGGTGGTTTCCCAGAGGCCTATGTATCCACCTGCCTCTTGATAGGTCTTCCTTTCCATGTGATGAGTGGTTATATCACTATTTATTGGCTTCTTCCCTACTCTGTTGTTGCTTGTGTCTCTGTTATTCTTGTCTGCTTTCCTGCAATTTCCTTCTTTAATTCTAGCTCATGCTCTACTCATCTTGATTCATTTTGTAGTTGTTTATACTGTGAGTGTCTTATTGGGGATTCCATGTAGTTGCCTTCTGTTCTCTGGGAATGTTGTCTGCTATGTGCTACAATGACCCTGCTGTGCCAGGCCAGGTGTCAGGGCACCTCCACTCCATATCGTTCCTTGTATGCTGCTTTTGTTAAGTTTCTTTTTAAAATAGGTATTTAATCTATAATTTTATCCTTTCCCTTGATTCTCAGAGATGCAGGATTATATTCTGTATCTGTTTCACTTGGTTTATTGGATATTTTTTGTGGTAGAGGATCTGGGTGTTGTGTCTCACTAAGATGTCATCTTATCCTACCCCCCTTCTTTCCTATGTTATTAATGAGCTTTTGCTTTGTTCATGTATGATGTCCTCAATGTCATTCCACAACTCATCTGGTAGTCAGTCACTAGTGTTCAGTGCATCAAATCTATTTTTGAGATGGTCCCTAAATTCAGGTGGAATATACTCAAGGTCATAATTTGTTTTAATTTTCTTCAGCTTCAACTTGAACTTGCATATGAGCAATTGAAGTTCTTTTCAGTAGTTAGCCTATGGCCTTGTTCTGACTGATACAGTTTCTTTATCATTTCTTTCCACAGATGTAGTCATTTTGATTGCTGTGTATTCCATCTAGTGAAGTCCTGTGCATAGTCACCATTTATGTTTTGAAAA
>NW_006922273.1:216436-217462 GCF_000298275.1 Orycteropus afer afer | reverse complement strand
CAATCCTACTTCCGTAGTGATACTGCCTCGGAAACCCAAGGAGGGGTCGCTATGAGTCGGGGCCAACTTGACGGCACATAACAACAACAACAACAATATGTGATATTAAAATTGTAACCTAGATATAGCCTAAACTATGTCAACGACAGTTTACCATATATATTTTTTGACAACTACATTACCCTCATAGATACAAAAATAAAAACAAACCAAAAATCTCAGTCTTTTACAAATAATTGTCCCTTATTCGTAATTTCTCCAAAATAATTTCAAATGTCATTTGAATCTAAGTGCAAGATGTTTTATGGAACCCTATTTAATTTTATGGTGGTTATTTGTAGCTGTTCTTGCAATCTATGTATCTATCTATCTATCTCTATATATATTTCTATAAGAAGAATAATATTCTATTCAATTTTGAAAGGCTGTATCTTAACATTTAGGATCATGCACACAACATGTCACCAGTTTCAATTCTTGCCATCCAAAAAGTTTTTGATACATTTTATTTATTTGTTTATTTTTATTGTGCTTTGGGTGCAAATTTACAGAGCAAAATTTGTTTTACATTCAACAGTTCATGTACATTTGATTTCATGCCCTGATTACCATCCCTCGCCACAATGCACTCTCCTCCCCTCCAATCCCTGTGACAACCCCCTCATTGTGGCTTTCTTAATGATGCACTCCTGTCTATTCAGCTTTCCCTCCAGGTGAATGCTGCCCCACTGGTGCCCCATGGATGATTGCTCTAAGGGATGTATCTCCCTAGAGTAGAAGGGTGCATCACCCTGGGGTGGGTGTTCTGCATGTAAGTCTTTCTACAGTTGGGGTAAGAGCCAATCTTTTGGAGTGATTCCAAACCTAGGCCCAAAGGGGATCCCAGGGCCATAGCCTTGGGGGTTTCACCAGACTCTGTCCAACCAGTAATAGTGGTCATTTTTGTGTTTTTGAATTTTGTTTCACATTTTTCCTCCCACTCTATCTGTTGTTGTTGTTAAGTGCCGTCGAGTCGTTTCCGACTCA
>NW_006922273.1:210570-211066 GCF_000298275.1 Orycteropus afer afer | reverse complement strand
TGAGAATTCTCACTTTGTTTTTCTTCTTCAGCAGTGCTTTGCTCATCCTAAGTCTTTTTCTTTTCCATATGAAATTAACAAATAATTGGTAAAAAATATTGATGGTATCTGGATCAGGATTGCATTGAGTGTGTAGATTGCTTTGGGTAGTATTGACATTTTCACAATATTCAGTCTTCCTATCCATGAACAAGGCAGGTTCTTCCATTTATGTAGATTGCTTGTAGTTTCTTGTAGTAGTGTTTTGTAGTTTTCTTTGTATAGGACTTTTGTGTTTCTGGTAAGATTTATTCCCAAATATTTTATCTTTTTGGTAACTATTATAAATGGTATTATTTTCTTTATTTCCTTTTCAGGGGCTTTTATGTTGAGGTAGAGGAATCCAACTGATTTTTGTATGTTGATTTCTCTGAACCTCTCTATTAGTTCCAGTAATCTTTTGCTGAGTCTCTTGGGTTTTCTATGTATAGGATCATGTCATCTGCAAATAGAGATA
>NW_006922273.1:207531-209156 GCF_000298275.1 Orycteropus afer afer | reverse complement strand
TAGGTTTTGGTAAGATATACCTTCATTCTCATTTGTTTCTAGTAATTTTTTTTTTTTAATTTCACACTTTATTTCTTCTGTTACCCAGTAGTTTTTGAGCAGTGTATTATTCATTTTCCATGTATTTGATATTTTTTCCTTGATCTTCCTATTATTGATTTCTAACTTTATAGCATTGTGGTCTGAGAAGATGCTTTGTAGTATTTCAATGTTTTTGAATTTATTGAGGCTTGTTTTGTGTTCTAACATAGAGTCTATTCTGGAGAATGATCTATGTGCACTGTAGAAGAATGTGTATTGTACTTTTGTTGGGTGGAGTGCTCTGTATAAGTCTATGAAATTGAGTTGGTTTATTATGCTGTTGAGTTCTGTATCTCTGTTAAGTTTTTTCCTAGTTGTTCTGTCTTTCCTTGAAAGTAGTATGTTAAAGTCTCCTACGACTGTTGCAGAGTTGTCTATTTTTCCTTTCAATTCAGTTAATATTTGCTTATGTATTTTGGAGCACTTTCATTGGGTGTGTAGATATTAATTATGGTGATGTCCTCTTGGTCAAGCACCATATAATGTCCTTCTTTGTACTTTATGCTGTTTTTCACCTTGAAGTCTATTTTATCAGAAATTAATATTGCCACCCTTTCTCTTTTTTGGTTGTCATTAGCTTGGTAATTTTTTTTTTTCAGCCCTTAATTTAAATTAAATTAAATTTTATTTTGTCTTTGTGTCTAAGATTGGTTTCTTGTAGGCAGCTTATCTACCGATTTGGATGGGTCTTTATCCAATCAGCCACTCTCTTTCTCTTGACTGGGACATTTAGTCCATTCACATTGAGAGTAATTAGTGATAAATATGAATCTATTGCTGTGATTCTATCATGTTTTTTGATGTGTTGTTGGTGACTTCATTGTTCCAAATATTTTTTGTGCTGAGTTCATTTTATTATCAAGTGTTTCTTCTCTTTTCTTTATTATTTTTGGTTTTATGCTTACTAAGCCAGTATGTTTTTCTTCTTTCTGGGTTTGCTTAGGGGGATTGTTAATTTTCTTTGTGGTTATTCTGAAGTGAATTCTTGTCTCCTGAAGTTTGGAACAGTCAGTTCTATAAAGACTTTGTCCTGTCTTCTTCTCCATTGGAAGTTTTGTAATTAGAACTTATATTCCCTCTATTTGCTTTGTTGCTGGTGTTGTCTGCAGATTGACTCCCTTTTTTCTTTGTTTACATTGTTTTATGAGCTTATTTTGAGCATCTATTTCTGGTTTTGTTTCTAAGTGTTGATGTCAAGTGTCCTGATTTTAAGTTGTTCTTCTCTGTTGTGGATTCTCTGTTGGAAGGACTCCGTTTAGCACTTCTTGTAGGGTTAGTCTGACTTTCACAAATTCCCTGAATTTCTATTTGTTTGAGAATGTCTTGATTTTACCCTCATATTTGAGGGACAATTTTGCCAGGTATATAATTCTTAGTTGGAAATATTTTTCTTTCAGGGTTTTATATATTCCATCCCATTGCCCTTTTGCCTGCATGGTTTCTGCTGAGTGATCGGAACTTAGTCTTATTGGTTGTCCATTGTAGGTGACATTTCATTTTTTCCAAGCTGCTTTCAAGATTCTTTCTTTAGTTTTGGATAGTTC
>NW_006922273.1:199882-206586 GCF_000298275.1 Orycteropus afer afer | reverse complement strand
TAATGCATTCCTTCTATCAGATGAAGCAGGGAGAAGGGGAAAAAAAGAGAAAGAAAGGAGAGGGGGGAAAAAAAGGCACCAGTAGTAAGTCCCCATTTTCCATGTTTGGGCAAGGTGCTCCTGGCTCAAGCAGTGTGGTTTGTGTCTTCCTGGGACAGTTACTAATGAAGACATACTACTGTCAATCAAAGACCCACAATTCAAATTTGACAGGTTCAAAATCTACCAGTGGGTAGATAGGGTCACCACTTTCTGCTTGAATCAAGAAGCCAGAAAAACCCAGTACCCTGGTCCACTCTGTGCTAAAAAGTGGTCATGGAAGAATTGAACTTCAGCACCCTGCTATGCACTCACTCTGGGGCTACACCCACTTGAAGGGCACCTACCCACTCCCCACACTCTTTCCTGAATTCTGTGGCAGCCTCAGCCAAAGGGGTGGATGTTGATCTGTTTCCCAACAAAGTTAACTTTTCACTCAGCTCAGCTCCAAAGGTCTCTGTCAAAAAGTCCTGGTATGGGTATTCTGAGTCCCCAGTGCTTCTGTGGGTTCCATGATATTTTCCCCCTCCTTCTCTCCACCAATCTCTTTTGTATTGCTAATGAGACTTCTGCTACTCCATCTCTCTCTCTCTCTCCACTGGCTAGGCAGGTTTGTTTTATTTTTCCCAGTTGCTTAATCTGCTTTTTCTCTGTCTCCACTAAATCTTTTACCTTATCTTCTCCTTAGTTTCTCATAACTCCAGTATCATTGTTTCTATCTGCTTTACCTAGTTATTTGGAATTGAGATGCTAGAGGGAGCAAATATGTGAGCTACAGGTATGAAACCATCTTCTCTATCAATACCTTCTAGAATTTTTGTTTAAAGTTTACACACTGGATTAATTTTGAATGAATAATAATAAGTGAATTTTGTAACAGTCAAATATATTAGTTTTAGCCATGTTTAAGCATATGTACACAGGCTCACTTATATTTTTGTCTGATAATGTCTCTTCCTAGAAAGCTGTTATCTTAGGTAAATTCTTCCAGCTATTCCTTCTTATTATTCTCTCTCCCCTTTTCACATCCATTATGTAGTCCTCACACTGCCTCCACTCTAGTTTGAATCTTGCTCTTTGCAAACACTTGAGATGAAAACCCTTCACTAGCACATTAAAAGGTAGAATGGGGAAGATTGAGAGAGTGTCTATTTATCAAAAACTAGTAGAAGAAAATTGTGTGCAATAGAAAATTAAAGATACCATATGTTTATTTTCTCTTTAAAATGCTTTTCTTACATTACCTTCTATAAACAAGAAAGCTAAATTTGGCATTCAGTGAAAATAAATTCCATATTTTTAAATGATAATCATGAAATACTAAAAAAATAAAGAACAGGTATGCTTATATTCTTTTCTACACTATGTAGTAAATGATATATTTCTTGTATCCACAAAAAGTGACTATATTGACTCCTTTGATTATGAATGAAATGAACCATGGAAAGGCGGGAACACATTTCCTCAAAGGCAGCAATTTACTGTATAAGACATTGTTTTATTATATATTTAATTACAAGGAAAATAGCCTTTTTTTTCCTTGTCAACAGAATGTTAAAATTCCCTTGAAATCTCTGAGATCAAAGAATTGTTCATTTAGTTACATATGGGATGTTCTAACATCTCTGTGACGATCTAAAAGATCAGATTTGAACATCACATATTTTTGGTGTGGAGAATTACCAGAAGTCAATTGAAAAGATTTTTCCTATGTTTTGCAATATTGCATTTCTAGACACAAGTGATATTTCCAATGAAAGCACTTAAAGAAGCAAACATCTTATGTTCCATACAATTTTTTTTTTTTTCTGTTGGATGCCATGGAATTGATTTTGACTCACAGTAACCCCATGTGACAGAGTAGAACCACCCATAGAGGTTTTTTTTTTTTTTCTCTGAAACCTATGTAGCAGCAGGTCAGTAGGTCTTTCCCCCATGAAATTGCTGGATGGTTCAAACTGCCAATTTTTGGCATATTTGCACCAGCAGAACTCATTCCTATACAATTTACTTGGTTAGAATTTGGCTCAGTCTTTGGAGCTGGAGGTGGAGAGAAGCTGAATAGTATGGAAGTGCCAGAGATAAGTTAATGTTGGAGTGAATGACTCTAGCACCTTAGATAAGTCCTTCCAGCTTTAGCTATAATCCTTAGTGAGTAGAAATACTTTGGTGGGTTTTTCTGTTTGTTTCAGTCTGAGTTTCTACTTATAGCTTTGTTATTTGTAAAAGTTCTTAGCAAAAACAAATAAATACAATTGGTAATGATATTTTGGTTCTCCCAATAGCTAATTTTTGCTGTAGTGCCTAAGGCATTTGACTGCTAACCAGAAGGCTGGCAGTTCAAACTTACCAGCCACTTCTTGAAGGAAGACTTCACAATCAACTTCCATAGAAATACCACCTTGGGAACATAAAGAGGGGTCGCTATGAGTTTGGATCAACATGATGGCAGTGAAAAATAGCTATAATTGATAATTCATTAAAGTAATTGATAAAAGGAGCTCTGGTAGCATAGTGGCTAAAGCACTTGACTGCTAACCAGAAGGCTGGCGGTTCAAACCCACCAGTCACTCCTCAGAAGGAAGGTTGGGCAATCCTACTTCCGTAGTGATACTGCCTTGGAAACCCAAGGAGGGGTCGCTATGAGTCGGGGCCGACTCGACGGCACATAACAACAACAACAACAACACAACAATTGATAAAAAGCAAGATTAATATTTCTTGATTAGTTATTATATGAGTGGCTATTTTATGTTTATCATTACATTTCAACTCTCACTAGATTCTAAACCAAAAAAAAAAAAAAAAAAACCACTGCCATTGAGTCAATTCCAACTCATAGTGACCCCCTTTGTGTTTCTGAGTTGATAAATCTTTACGGAAGTAGATTCCCCAGTCTTCTGTGGAATGGCAGGTGGGTTTGAACTGCCAACCTCCAGTTAGCAAATACCTAGGCACCACACCACCAGAGCTCTAACTGCAAATATTATCACTTCACATTTACAGATGGATAAACTGTGGTTCATACCAATTGAGTAACTTTCCCAAACTCATGCAACTTAGTGTAAGAGTCCAAATTTAAACCTGGCTCCATCTGCCACAAATTCCCATGCTCTTTTCCTTAAAGCCACAGTGCTTTAGGAAAGTAAAGGAGTAACTTCTGTTTGACGTTTATGACATTAGGTTAAGACTATCACAAAACAGTTGATATCCAAATTAACGTATCACTTTCCTCCTGGAAACTGCACTCAAGTCCTGGCAATTTAAAATAGTTCAAAAGTAGTTGTTATTTTTTAACAAGAGAAAGGATTCTAACTACTTTGTTGAGTTACTGTAGAAATATTAAGGAGACAAGACAAAGTTTATGAAAATAAGTCATGCTTCATGAATTTAGTAGAAATAGAAAACTAATAGAGAAAAGGAATTTGATACTGAATTTGTCTGTGTTAAGCATTGTATTAGTTTTCATGGATTTTGCACCAGTTTTTCCCTCGTTGAAATCCCAAAGGGGAAAATAAGGGTTAGAGAAATTTTATAGCTTTCCAACTAGGCAACAAGTCAGGGATGGGATGAGAATTTACAGCTATCATTCTAATATCAAAGCTTTTTGGTTAGTATGTATGCCATATTTTAGCTGAAAGCTATATGTTTATGAGAGTTTGGATGAGGTTGTTGAACTGATATTTATTTATTGAGTACTTACCATATACTGCACCATCTTAGTGCTTTACCTTAAATAGAGCTAGTACTTACAACAGTCTTTTGATACAAGTTTTTTTTATTACCCTGATTTATAGATGTAGGAATTTAGTGACAGGGAAATAAATAAAGATGTGGCAAGTAGAAAAACACTTGTCCAAATCCAAATTTGTCTAACTCCAAACTGATGTTAATATTATTAAGTTATAGTACATCAAAAAAAAAGGAGTCAATGAAACATTAGAATATTAATACAAACATGAAATGATTACTATGAAAAACAAGCAGAAATGTTATTATATTTTACTATATTGTTAATTCTTTTTAAAAAGAACAAATAATACATACCTGATTGCGACAATATGAAATGTAAATGTGGGGAAGTACTAGAAAAGTAATAAAACATGAATATGATAAGATGGTGATATACATTAGATTTGTCTAAAATTTTACTTATTGTCATGGTTATACTGACTTTTAATATTTTTTAAGATAACAGAGGAAAAATAAGGATTGGTTTTTAGAATTTACATGAAGTTTATACTAAATAAAAATACTTAACTCTGAAATTATTTTTGCTACATAAAAAATATATTTTATTCATGAATATAAGAGGTTAAATAAAAAACTTTGTACCTCACATTAATCTCTTTGCTCTCATGTGTGTGCAATTCAACTTTTGCATAACTTAATATTGCATTATTTTCTCTTTTAATATGTTTTACACATAAGTTGAGGGTGCCTATAAGAAGAATAATGAAGTATTTCTAGTCTACTCAACAATTATTTTCATTAGAGTCTATTTTTCTAGTGAAGAATCTGCATGGAGAAATTTAAGGCTGAGAGTCTAAAACTGACATATATCTACCCAGTAGTTTTGTTTCTCTAATACTATGGGTTTTTTTATTTGATTTTTTTTTTTTTTTTTTTTGCCAATGTTTTAAAGTAGTAAATTTATGAATAGATTTATGGTTTTAACCATGGCAGGTCAGCAAATTTTGACCAACTTGCTTGAAGAAAGCTATTAGAAAAATTGGCCCCTTGAATCTCACATATTTGGTTAGGATCCTGAAGAGTTACTGCTCTAAGAAGGAGGGTTCAATCAATATAGGTCAGCCTTGGACACAGGTAAGCACAGCTTTGGATGTTTCCAAGACCTAACATTGGATAAATATACTTCCAGAATGCCAGTGCTTCTAGCAGTCTACAAGAAGCAAATGTAAATCCTCTTCTAAGGATTATGTCATCATATGAAGTCTCATTTCTATAATTTCACATTTACAATGCCTCACACTCATTAAAAATTAACAGAGACACAAGTAGTTGAGAAAACAAGCAAAACAATAAAGAAAACGCAATTAAAAAAAAAAAAACTCACTGCCATTGAGTCAAATCTGACTCATAGTGACCCCCTTTATGTTTCTGAGGTGGTAAATCTTTATGCAATTAGATTGCCCAATCTTCCTTCCATGAAGTGCTTTGTGGATTTGAACCACCAGCCTTCTGGTTAGCAGTCAAATGCCTTAGGCACTATACTACCAGAGCAACAAACAACAGAAACATAACCATGGAGTTCCTGATAAAGGAGACACAAACATCAATGTAACCATGTTCAAAATGTATGTTCAAAAGGATGAAAGATGACATGGGTGATTTCAGCAGATAATTGAAAAGTCCAAAAAATAATTCAAATGAATATTCTAGAAATTAAAACAAAGCAAAACAAAGCAAAAAAGCAAATAGTATTAAAATCAATGGCTGGGTTTAACAGCAAATTGGATACAACTGAACAGGAAATTTGTGAATTGAGATAAGACTTTACAACAGACTCAGTGGAAGTGAGAGACAAAGTAATTAATATCATTAAGATGCTGAATAAAATAATTGTAAATGAGAATGCTAAACCAGAAGATTTTCCTTTAAGGTTGAAAATGAGGACAATTTTGGAATATAACAAATAACCCACACTCCAAACCTGTATATGCAGATGAGATTAAAAAAAATAATGAAGCATTTTCTTCTAAGAAAAAGAAGCAAATCTAGTATGGAAGGTCAATACTGCAGAAAGAGATGAGAATATTACAATTATAATGGGAAGAATATAAATGGTTATTAATTGTATAAATGATCAATTAAAAAGGATTTATGGAAATAAATGATTTATGGGATTTAAAGTATATGTAGAATGAAAACACATGATAAAGGCAGGGGTGGTTCAAAGGAGTTAAATTGTTCTAAAGCTTTGCATTGACTGACAACAGGGTAAATGTACAACAGGGTAAATTAAACTCACTCCCAACCCAGAACACCTTAATCCCCTAGACTTTATTTTCCTGCATAGCACTATCAGCACCTTTCTACATAATTCCAGTTACTCACACTGTCCTTCCAGCTCTTCTTGAAAGTAAAGTTCATGAGAACTATTTTATTTTTTGGTTTAACACCTGGCATCCACAACTAGAATGGTGTGTGCCCATAAATATTTGTTAAAAAGAATAACTCTTAAAGGAATCATTTGGAAAAGATGTATTTATCTAGCTCTGCCATTTAGCTTTGATTTATCAAAATCAGTTAGATTAGTAATGTGATATACTGACATAATCTGAGTCAACACACCACTTTAATAATACACAAAGCCTGAAAAAATGAAGGCAAAACAGTATCATAATATCATGGCAAAGGTGATTAACAATTACCTTTATAAATATTAATATATTGTATGCTGTAGAATACAGAGCTATTCCTGTCATTTTCCATATACATTTATTTGCAAACTAACCTAACTGTAGAAGTGGACCATCCTCTTATCTCTATGAAAATATGTTCTTAGTATATTAAAATAATGATGCAGATTTCTTGACTAGATTTGAACTTTTCTCTCCAGAATTACATAGATATGTGACCAAAAAAAAAGTTTATTGAGCTAAGATGTATGATGATATTAAAGTCCCTATATTGTTGTTGTT
>NW_006922273.1:197109-198402 GCF_000298275.1 Orycteropus afer afer | reverse complement strand
TTCTAGATTAATATTCTTAAATATATTTCAAGGCAGACACTCTTTCATTTATTTAAGCATTTGCTGAGCACTTGCTGTATTTTTCCACAAATAATGCACACACTAACTATGTATTTTTGTTGCAAACTGCACAACTCCCTCATGCATTAGTTTCCTGTGTTCACTATGTGCGTTATATGTATGTGTGTGTTATTTTTAGGGATATGTTATTTGTAAAAAATACAGTACTCTGTGCCAGTGATTGCATTAGACCCTTAACCTACAAATCAGTCATAAATGGACACAAACTTGTCAGACAGGTACATTGTTCTTGATCTCACATTCTTTGTAAAAGATGCTAGCTATCTGAAATAATTTCTTACAGCTTTGCATACTAGAAATATATGACATATTGTTGGCATTTCCTATGAATATTGGAAGTGATGTGCTGAGCAATACCCATGATTATATCATAAAATATTACTCTACTCAATGGTATATTAACTGACTCAGTTTTTCTATGAAAATTAGTATGAAGAAATATTTCTTTATTAACAATGTTGCACTCTATGGGAAGATGATAAAAAAATTTACACTAAATTTCTTTGACTTGCAATCAACTTCAAAATCAATACAATGTTTTGTATTAACATTAGAATCACCATAAATAATGCCAATTGAGAGTATATTAAAATAGAAGCATTGAGAAAAATTCAATGAGCTCTTGCAAGATTTTACCTTGAAGATATTATTTCTGAAATTAAAAACATTTCAACACATTTATGCAAATTGCTATGAGAGTTTCATGGTTATGGATGTACATAAGAAAAAGATTGACCTAACGTAATAAAAGATTCAGAGGTAGCATCATTCTCTTCATGACAAATTCCTTCACAATGAGGTAAACAATAACATGCTTTTAAATTCCTATACAATGTTGGTTCAGGTAATGAGACACACCTAGTGAAATAGGAATGTTCTTGAAGATTCATAGAATAGGAGATTTTTCATACCTTGATGAATTTTTTAAGACATTTTATTGAAATATAATTTATGTACAGTGAAATACACAAAACTAAAGTGACTTGGGTCAATGCATTTTTTTCCAGTGTTCCCTCCTCTCTCTCCCACCCTGACAACTAACAAAGAAAGTTTCCTTCCATATATAAACCTTTCCTTGACTTTTTACAATAATGAACTAATACTATATTTGTCCTTCTGTGATTGATTTATTTCACTCAGCATAATGTCCTCCAACTTCATCCATGTTATGCGTTGTTTTGCAGACTCCATGTTATTCTTTAGTGCTGCATA
>NW_006922273.1:194011-195729 GCF_000298275.1 Orycteropus afer afer | reverse complement strand
TTTTTCCTGTGCTGCTTTCAGGATTCTTTCTTTGTCTTTGGTTTGGGTGAGTTTTATGATGATACAGCTTGCTGATTGTCTTTTGGGGTCTATCCTGTTTGGGGTTCATTGGAATTCTTGATTGATATATTCTCATCTTTCATCATACCAGGAAAATTTTCTTCCAAGAAATCTTCAACAATTTTCTCTGTGGTTTATTTGTCTCCTCCTGTTCTGGAATTCCGAAAACATAGGCTATTCCTTTTGATGATATCCCACATGAACCTTAGGCTTTCTTCATTTTGTTTTTATCTTTTTTCTGATTGATCTCTTTCCAAAGAAGTATTGAAGAATTTTCCTTCAATCTCACTAATTCTGTCTTCTATTGATTCAATTCTTGTCCTTTGCCATTCAATGTGTTATCTGTTTCTGAGAATTTAGTACTAATCTTCTGGGATTCTGTGTGTAGATTTTGTATCATTTCTAATTTTTCATATATTTTGTCATTTTATTCTTGTATTGTCTTTCTAAATTGTCCTAGGGTCTTTCTGTTTTCCTCTATTTTGTCAGTGTTTTCCCTGATCTGTCTCTCAATCCATTGAAGGTACCTAAATATAATTTTTTTGAATTCCTTATCAGAGAGTTCCAATGCTGCTTCTTCCTTAGGGATGTGTTTTGGGCCTGTATCCTGGCCCCTTGTTTCTTCTGCTTTATCTTTTTTCTTTGTGTGGACTGTAATGCGCTGTTGTCCCTGAGGCATTGTGACATTTTTGTGATTATATTTAATTGATGATTGTATGTTGGAGTGACTTGCCCATGATTTTAGTTTTCTTTGTTTTGTTTGTATGTTATTGAAGTAAGCAAAGTACTGTGCTGTGCCCCTCTATTCACTAGTTGGCAGCACTTATACACTCACCACATGTCTCCTCTCCCATTGTCTGCCTCCCATATGTCCCTGACATCCTTGGCAAACATAGCCTATTCTTAGGTCACTGGAATCTGAATGAGAATACTGTTACTTTAAAATCCAAAATGGCCACCGCTTGTAAACAATCAAAATTGCTGCACTCTCAGTCACTTTAAATATCCAAAATGGCTGCTGCTTGTAAACATTCAAACTGGCTGTGCCCTCTGGATGGCTGAAAGTCCGTAGCTCAAGTTGTCTCCCTCCTTGCTGTTTCCCTTCCTAGTAGTCATAACCCATCAGGGCAGTTATCCCTTCAGCCCTTGGTGACCAGGGCTGATATTTAGGTCAATTCTCAGGTCCCAACACCACTTGGAAATACTCAAGCTATTGGTCCCATCAGAGTAGCTGACAGTCCACTGCTCTGACCATTTTGGTACTCACTGCTTTTGTTCAGGTTTTTCCATTAGTTGGTGCCTAATCCACTTCGGTTTCCTTCCTTCCAAAGCTCAGGACTCCAAGATTATATTCTGTATCTCTGTCAATTCATTTCTCTTTTCTTTGTTGAAGAGACTCTGTGGAGCTTGTCTGCCTATTCCTCCATTTTTGAAGGCATCCCATGAAGAATTGTTCATATGCTAAATTTTATCCTTACATTTGTACTTGTCCATAATGGTATGTTGTTGTTGTTGTTGTTGTTGTTGTTAAGTGCCGTTGAGTCATTTCCAACTCATAGCAACCCCATGCACAGCAGAACGAAACACTGCCCGATCCCGCGCCAGCCCCACAATCCCTGCTATACTTGAGCCCATCATCGCAGCCACCATATCAATCC
>NW_006922273.1:191868-193661 GCF_000298275.1 Orycteropus afer afer | reverse complement strand
TCGTCTAATGTCCTGACTGCTGCTTCCGTTGGCATTGATTGTAGAACCAAGCAACGTGAATTCCTTGTTCTTCTCTCCATTTACCATAATGGTATAATATAGGAAAATAGAACAAAAACTCTTAGTTCATGGCTTCAGAAACAGACTGATTAAATTTAGTGACTGTTTATCAGTTGGTATCTCAGCAGAAAATAGAATTCATTGAGATGGTTTAAATGAAGAGCTTTTAATGAATATATATATCTAGATAAAGGACAGGAACAAACAAGGGATAGTCTCATAGCATCCAGAGACTAACAATCATAGGAAAACATTACCACCCAAGGAAGGAGTAATTATTTACAAGGACTCAATGAAAAATCTGTAAAAGGAGAAATGCAGTTACTTCTAGAGTAAGAAAGCTGAAGGAGGGAAGAAAATAGTGATATTCCAACATTTTTTTTTTCCACTCTTCAATCTCCTATTGTTGCTTTCTGTTAGCTAAAACCACACAAAACCAAAGGACAAGGGGCTTGAGGTGATGTTTCCTGGGGTACAGAGCAGGGCAGAAATTTAAAAAAAAAAATTAGTTATGGGAAAATGGAGAATGACCAGCAGAACATGCAAAAAGGTTTCTCACATCCATCTTTATAGAAGCACTAATTAAATTCATGGGGAACTTCTTTTTTTTTTTTTTGGCTGAACATTCACAATATTTTCTTTGTTATTTTTCTTGTTTTTGTCATATGTTGGGGTGATGAAAACCACAGAGACTCTTCAACTAATAAAAGAGAAACCAATTGACAGAGATACAGAAGATAATCTTGGAGCCCTGAGCTTTGAAAGGAAGGAAACAGAAGTTGATTAGGCACCAACTAGAGGAAAAACCTGAACAAAAACACTTTTTTTTGGAATACATTTCTAATTTCACAGTTAACAATTCTCTGAGCACTTCTTTGGTATAACAGCAAGAAAAGTTTATTAATGATTTCAATTTCAAAAAAACTTTGATTAACTAGTGCCAAGTAAATTGACAGGCAAACTATTTTTTTATTAATGATTATTTTTATTGTTTCTATTATAAACTATCTCTAATTGACAGCACATATTTTCCAAACAGCCTGTATTATTAGATTAGAAACCTGATGTTGTTCACATCTGGGTACATGAGCAAAAAATAATTTAATTTAATAATAATGAAAAGAACTCACAGTAATCCATCATGTCACTACTGTAGCATGATCAGTGAAGCTGAATGAGTGCCAAATTAAAAAATGAATTCATAAAAATATGCCAATTACTATAATCATAATAAAATTTCAGTTCCAGCTCAAATGAATGTGAACCATAATCATCTGGAATCAACACCCTTAGGATTCCATTGTTTCAGAATTTTAGATACGTTTCTCTTGTACATTAGATAAAACAATTTTACTGAATCATTAATAATAAGATACATTTTAAAGTAGTGAAAAACAGTGGAATTTGATTCAACTGTTGAAATTTATTAATATATCTAAATATCCAGAAAGCCTACATAGCTGTGCAATAGAATGAAAAATATCCCAGGTTTAGTGTCAGCATATGTGTGATTAACACCTCTGTGACTTATTTTATATGTGATTCAATATAACCTCTCCTAACTTCAAAACTGAGAGGATCAAGTAATTCTCTCTAAGAAAGTAGTAGACTGACCTTGTGGAATTCTCTTTTAAATTTCAAATAAAAATACTTAGATGAGGAACTACACTAAAAACCAAAAAGAAAAACAAACAAGCAAACAAACTCAGTGCCATCTAGTTGATTCCTAATTA
>NW_006922273.1:185579-190808 GCF_000298275.1 Orycteropus afer afer | reverse complement strand
ATGGAAGTAGATTGCCCAGTCTTCCTTCTGAGGAGTGGCTGGTAGGTTTGAACTGCCAACCTTCTGATTAGCAGTCAAATGCCTTAGGCTCTATGCCAATGCATAGGAAAGAAGGACACAAAGAAAGGGTAACCACAGGGAGGAGGTGGGAGGTGAGATGTTGCACTGTGGGGAATGTAATAAAACAAAATGTGTATGAACTGTTCAATTTAAAATCAATATGTTCTATAAAATTTCACCCATATCACAATGAAAAGCTAAATAAAGAAACAAACAAAAACTGTATTGAGAATTTAAGCTAAGGGAAATAAAGATCCCTGTGTTACAAAGAGCAGCAGGAATTTTCTACACCCGAGTGATCAACATGGCTGCATGATTGAAGCTTCAGTGCTAGGCAATGTAAAGGTGCCATGGGAAACGTAGCCTTAGCATTGTATAATGTTAGATCTGAGAATCATCACACAGAAGTCAACGGTAACTGTGGAAGGTACATCCAAGGAAGACAGATGTCAATTTCTTTTCCACCTGCCGAACAGAATAGAGGTTTACAATCCAAAATGAGTTACAGACAATTCAGTATTTTCTTAACACTTAATTTGTAAACTAAGTTTTGAGTGCCTTAAACTCATCATTTTCTATACTGTATTTGTGAAATTAATAGTTTCTGACCATGACAATCAACATGCCCTTGGACACACTCTGCTTCATTTTATCTCATTGATTCTTCAAGGTAACTTCTATTTGATCTTATTTTCCAAACTCCATGATACAATACCCACTTTATTGCTGCCAGCCAGGTTAATTAGGCATAGCTCCTATTCTATCATTCAGACACATGGTTATACAAGCACTCATGGTTGTACTAATGTGTTACAAGTAGTACAACTGAAAGTACTGTATGAGATTTATCCCTTTTTCAACTTGTAAGATCACAGTTGATTATATACTATATGATAAATGCCTTCATATAAATAAATATTTAGTGCTATACATATAAAGTTACTTAAAAATATCTTCATATTAATCACTTGTCATCTTCAGATAAAAAGTATAAAAAGTGTAGAAATTGAAGCAGTAGGCCTTTTCAGTCATACTGTGCCATACTGTAGAAAAACTCTTCTTTTGTAGAAGAAAATAGATTGTTACTTTTTACTGGCAAGGACAGTATTGTGTAAATGTCATCTTAAAAATAAATTGCATACATCAATGTCAAGACTGTATTATTTTGTTCCATATGGAAGAGAATAAGCCTCATAAGAGTTACCTTCATTATAGATTCTCCAAGAACATTTGCAGCTGTCCTTATGGACCCTTAAAACCTCTGTACAACTAAACATGAATTATTTGAAATACTTTTATTGACAATTTTATTATGCAATACTTTCCTTGATTATAAGAATTGATTTCTAACCCACCTGTACATACTTATTTCTTAAAAGCAGTACAAAAACTCCAAAAAACTTTGATCTACAATTTTAAAGATGTATGTGTACACACACACACATCCATACATATATACTTAAAGATAGTGTATTGTTAGGATAATTTGAGGGATTTGTTACTCTTATTTTAATGTATTGTGAGATCATTGTATGATCCATTTTATATCTCTTACAGGTTCTAAAATATTTTTTACCCTATTGAACACAATGCAATACTATTGACTAGACACATAATTTGAGTGTGTGAGGGTCAAAATATAAATGTAAAATTCCAATGGTGAATGGCTTCAAATTTTTTATTTATTGTAAAATTAGTAATCTTCTGTTTCTAAATATAAAATTGAAAAAATTGAAGATATAAATATAAATTAAATATAAAATTAAAAAGTCACTGGATTATTAAGTTAATATCTTTTTTAAAATCAGATGTGAATAGCTATTAGTGTAGTTAAACTATGCCTAAATCTTAATAATTGACCACATTTCAAGATAAGCTCAAAACACTGTATAAATGAACATGGCTGAAATATAAAATGTACACAATATATAGATATTTCTATACAGCATAAATTTGGAAAAATTACCATTGGTGGGTGGTAATTTCCATCATAGGGAAGCAAGATGGCTATGTTTTAAAGCAAGGATGTGTGTGTCTCTAAATTTAATATTCTGGATTTTTCCAGGATTATTCTATTTCAAAATATTATCTCCCTTTGCGCCCATCAATTTATTCATACTTGTTAGCCAATTTGTCTCAATTTTTGGTTTAGAAAATGGTCACCACAGACATACATCTTCTAGGTAAAATTTGAGCCATCCTCTCTTCTATTATTGCACATCTGGTTAACACACAGCATATAAATTAGATGCCAGAGACTCCCAAAGTGAGGACTGTCACGGAATAGACACAGAAGGTCGAATAAATATTTGATACCGGGGTCACGAGCACATGCTGTGCACCAGAGAGCAGAGAATCAATCATTGTGTCGTAGACGTAAATGTGGATATCATCCAAACCTGGGTGAGCTAATGGGATGTCACATGGAGAGCGGTTTTAGGAAGATTTTAATCCAAGAGCATTTACAAGAAAGCATACAATTTGTGTTTTGATTTTTAAAGAGAGTGCTTTTAGTAACAGATTTCAAAATAGCACAATGGCAATACAGTATTTTTGTCATTTTGAAAAATAATCTTATTTAACAATGAACTCAAATTCCAGGTAAACAAAGCCCACTTAAGATAAAGCTAATGAGGCATTTAGGAAAGAAGAGAATATGTGAAATTTATAAAAAACTGGAAAGAAAATGTCTTTTATTCTTATTATAGCTTAGGATATGCAGGGTAATATGTAACACTGTGAGAAGTAGCATCCTAATTGCCTTCCATTATCATCATCTTCCATTGTGTGTATGTCTTCAGACAAATATCATGCATCACAGAGTAAATTATTGGTGGAAGAGTAGAAACAAACAAATGGGACATAATACTCTACTTTAGACAAGATATCCAGACTACACAAACTCTCAGAAAACAGGTTCTATTCAAACATAAAGGTACTCTAAAATCCTTACAAGACATCATCAGAGGCATTAAGAAAACTTCAGCTCCTGTAAAGTATTATAAAACATGTACCGAAGGTAAGGAATTGTCTCTGAATTTTCAGCAATTACAATTACAATTACTTTTCAAAGCATTTCCCATAGCCATGCTATCAAGAAACCACAAGTTCTGAGGAATAAAAAGTTACGATTGTCTTCATTTAAGACATGTATGTAAGGAAAAGAAACTGTTCAGTGCACACATATGAAATACTACCACACAAAAATACTTTAAAAATTGGAGGAGGTGAAAATAAAATTTCAAACACACAGTGCCCTTTACCCCAGAGCCAAGCTTTAGTGCTGAGTTGGCTGCATAAAGAAAGGAAGATAAAATTACTATTAAAGAAAATGAACAGAACTAATATAAAGTCACAATCCTTCCCTCAGAGTCAGAGTGGCTAAAACAGTGGAACTCTTGGTTGCTCAGCACAGTATGTAGTGTATTTTGGGCTGGTTGCATAAAAACTAACTTACAAAATTTCCACAGATAAACAAAATAAAATATGCAAGTAGCTTTAACTATCAGTAGATGTAAAAATGATATTTCTATAGATTTTAAAAAAGTATACTAAGTCCATCTAAAAGCCAGATCTGAAAACATTAATGTTCTTGGCAACTAGATTGGAGAGAAAAGAGCAAAGGTGACTGCGTCATTGTTTTTACATTTGGCCCTTTTATTTATTTGTTTTTGAACACAATGGGTAGACTGTTTTCCATTTGTTTACAGTGTATTATGTGTGTGCCAGTAATATAAGCATTAAAGGATGCCAAACTCTAATGTTTGTGATAGAATCTACATCCTGCTTTTATGAGAAGATTCACACTTTCTTCCTGTTCTCTTCCTTTCAATCCCTAATGATTCATTGCATTAGGTGAATCCCCATCCTGAAATTTCTTTCCTGCTATACAGCCCATATTGTTGACTATCTTTCCTGTCAGCTCCTTTAACCATGAATGAGCCAAGGAACTCATACAGGGATTGTAATAATCACCTCTCTATACACCCCTTTTCTAATCACAAAGGTAATTCAAAGTCTGTCTCCAGGAAGAAAAAATGACAATATCTTGCTCTTTGCATTTCTAATACCTTACATCATGTCTGGCTTTCAATTTATGTGCATTGAATGAATGAGCGAATGAATAAATGAAAGTGATACATTGTGTACCCTTATTCTGCCAACTTGTTGATTTGGTTTGATGATATATTCACATGTGTTTAGAGGAAGCTTCAGCTCTAAGGGAAATTAAGTTTTATAATATAGCATCCTAAACAATAGAGAGGAAGCTCTTGTGGTGTAATGCCTAAGGCATTTGACTGCTAACCAGAAGGCTGGCAGTTCAAACCCACAGCCACTCCTTGGAAGGAAGATGGGACAATCTACTTCCATAGTGACACTGCCTCGGAAACCTAAGGAGGAACTGCTATGACTCGGATCTGACTTGATGACAGTGTGTTTTTTTTTTCTAACAATACAGAAGTTTAGTGAACACCAGACTTCTTAGTGATTTCAGATTATGCTTTGAGGAGTATTTAACTGAACAGGCTGCATGTTAGTTTTGCCCATGATAACTATAATACTTAAAACTAGATAATTATTCTATTCCAAATCTTGTCAACATAAAAATATATTTCTTAAATAGATTATCTAGATGAGAGATTTTCTCCTCCTTTACCTTTTTATTATATAAAATATACTGAACTATCTTCATTAACATTTCATTTTTCCCCATGTGGGGGAAACAATATAAGGTAGAAAAGACATATATTTCATCTGCACAATGAATTTATTAAGGTACGAAACTAAAAGAAAGAAAATAGCGGATAAACGTAGAGTAGTACAAAATAGCGGATAAACGTAGAGTAGTACAAAGCATTAAAGGTGGTTTTCTTTTTTACCTTTTTTTTTTGTTATTGTGATTTGGGTGAAGGTTTACAGAGCAAATTTACTTTCCATACAGTGATTCACATATACTTTGTCTCATGACATTGACCACAGTTTACCACAATGCAAAAGCTCCTCTCCAACTTCCTCCCCATAGTTATCTCTTCCCAGTGTAGACCCCTCCATGCACTCCTGCCCCCTGAGCTGTCTCCCTGTGCATAAGCAGCCCTTCTTTCTCCCACGATTGTTTTCTCCAAGGAATGTATCTACTTGAGGTAAATGTTCAACTCATATGCCTGTCTT
>NW_006922273.1:181400-182694 GCF_000298275.1 Orycteropus afer afer | reverse complement strand
TTTGAGCTGTAAAGACTTCTGTTTATATCCTACATTCGAATCCTGACTCTGCCACTATTAACTAGAGATATGAATTGAGCAAGTTTTTTCAACTCAGCCTTTTCACCTGTCATTTTAGTTTACAACCAAATGATTTATTCTAACAAATAATCCTTTTTTAAGTCTTCAGAATACTACATGGCATATAAAATACACTCATCAATGTTCTTAGAAAGAGCCTTGGTGATGCATTGGTTAAGAGTTCAGCTGTTAACTGAATGATTAGAGGTTCAAACCCACCAGCAGCTCTGCAGAAGAAAGATGTATCAGTCTGCTTCCATAAAGATTATAGTTTAGGAAACCCTAGGAACAGTTCTATTTTGTCCTATGGGTTACTGTGAGTCATAATTGACTCAAAGATAAGTTTTTTAATGTTAGTAGTATTATTAATAAAATAATAATTATCCAGTAAAGTAGAGATTTTTAACCTTTGAATGGGGAAGAGCTATATGTTTCTAACTAAACAAAAATAGATTGTTAAGCTATGGCCAGAGGTTCTGTCAAGAATACATGAAAGGTAGAATGTGTGCTAATGGGGAATTAATATGTTAGATGAGGATGCTTTTAATATACTAGTCAAAAAGTGACTATAGCAAATAAATAAAGACCCATGATTATAACAATTTTCTGCAACCCAAAACCTAATGCACTGGGAGAGGTCCGTGGCATTCATTTCCCCCATATCTTATTTTCCAGTCCCACAGATGCCATGTCATTTTGCCTCTAGATTATGAAAATTTGTTTTGAAATAGTCTCCTACCTTTAGACACTCCCAATCCAATCTATTAGGCTCGTCACTTGCAGATTAATTCACAGAAAACACTATTTTGGTAGTGTCATTCTTGGACTCCAAAACCTTCACCCTCAATGAGCATCTTCCTTTTTTTCACTGACTTTACCAAGTATGATACCCTTCTTCAGGGACTGATCCCTTCTGGCAACATGACCATAATACAATAGATGAAATCTGGCCATTCTCATTTCTATGAAGTATTCTGCCTGTACTTTTACTAAGACAAATTTGTTTGTTCTTATGGCAGGCCATGCTATTTTCAGTATTCTTCACTAAAACCACTATTCAAAGGTATCAACTCTTCTTCAGTCTTCTTTATTCATTGCACAGATTTCACATGCTATGAGGTGATTGAAAATACCATGACTTGAGTCAAGCTCACTGATTTAGTTACCAAGTGCCACTCTAATAGAAATAGCACAAATGGGATGGCTTTAACAAACAGGAGTTTATTCTTTTACA
>NW_006922273.1:179389-180860 GCF_000298275.1 Orycteropus afer afer | reverse complement strand
TTGACAACAACCTTAACTACCACATTCACCTTAGTCTTCAAAGTGACATCTTTGCTCCTTAACACTTTAAAAATGTCTTTTCCAATAGATTTGCCCAGTGCAATATGTTGTCTCATTTCTTGACTGCTGCTTCCATGGGGGTTGATTGTGGAAATGAAACCTCTGGCAACTTCAATCTTTTCTGTTTTTTGTGATGTGGTTTATTACTCTGGTTGTGACGATTTTTGTTTTCTTTATGTTGTACAGGAGCTCTGGTGGTGTAGTGTCAATGGCATCTGACTGCTAACCAGAAGGCTGGCAGTTCAAACCAACCAACCACTCCTTGGAAGTAAGGTTGGACAATCTACTTTCGTAGAGATGCTGCCTCAGAACCCAAGGAGGGGTCGCTATGAGTCACAATCAACTCAACAGCAGTGAGTCTGTGAGTTTATATTTTGCTGTAATCCATATGGAAGGCTGCAGTCTTTGATTTTCATTGGTAAGTGCTTCAAGTCCTCTTTATTTTCAGCAGTAAGATTGTGTCATCTGCATATCGCAGGTTGTTAATGCATCTCCTCCAATCCTGACGCCACCATCTTCTTCATATATTTCAGCTTCTCAGATTATTTACTCAGCATATAGATTGAATAAGTAAGGTGAAAGGACACAACCCTGACATGCACTTTTCTTGATTTTAAATCAATTGTTTCATTCAAACGTCTGTCTCTTGGTGTATGTACAGGTTCCTGATGAGAAAAATTCAGAGTTCTGGAATTCTCATTCTTCATAATGTTATTCATAAGTTTTATGATCCACACAGTCGAATGCCTTTGCATAGCTCTGGTAGCATAGTGCTTAAAGCACTTGACTGCTAACCAGAAGGCTGGAAGTTCAAACCTATCAGCCACTCCTCAGGAGGAAGATGGGGCAATCTACTTCCACAGTGATATACTGCCTCAGAAACCCAAGGAGGGGTCGCTATTAGTTGGGTCCGACTCGGACGGCACATAACAACAACAATAGAAAATGCAAAGGTCATCAGATATCATTTCGTGATAAGGTTACTTTGAATGGCAAAGATGAAGGGATTTTGCAGATGTAATCCTGTTCCCATGTTGGTTGATTCTGAGTTGATAAAAGGGAGATTACACTGAATGGGCTTGCTTTAATCAGGCAAAAGTCTATAAAAGTGACAGATTCTCCTGTTGCACTTGCAGAAGCATGCATCCATGTTTGAAATGCATATAGAGATGATCTTATGGAAGGGAAATGCAAGTAGCCTCAAGGACCTGCGGGAAGTATCCAGCCAACAGACAATAAAAAGGCAGAGTTATGCAATAACAACAAACCATGCATCTTACTACCAATTCAGTTCTCAGCTGCTAACTGAAAGGTTGGTGGTTCTAACTCTTCAGTGGATTCACAGGAGAAAGAGCTGGCAATATGCTTGCATAAAGATTACAGCCTAGAAAACCCTAGGGGGCAATTCTAC
>NW_006922273.1:175233-178769 GCF_000298275.1 Orycteropus afer afer | reverse complement strand
TGATATGTTTACCAGGAAACTTTGATGAGTTCTTATTGTATTTTGAACTACCCATTAGGAATTCATAGCTCTCTGCTTTAAAAAAAAGGAATTAGAATTGTGGCGAAAGAACAGAAATTGTGAAAGTAGTAAAAGTTACTGTTAAGGAAGCAGAAATATTCACCACGATAGGATGATTTTTTTTAAAATGATAGTTCAATGTGAACATTGCTAGTTTAAAGAACTGATTTGATCGTGATGAGAATGATTATATAATTAATTACTGTGATGAGGGAAAAACATAAAATGAGATAAATTTAAAAAAAAAAAAAGAATACTTGCTAGTATCTTGAGTCCTGACATAATATGAGTGATGATGGTTTCATTGTGTATGGTCCACGGCATGTGACATAAAGCTCCAAAACCCACATAACAGATGGTTAGATTAAAAGGGATGCTGAAAGCCTAAGCTTAGTAAAAAGTCTGCTACACATATCTACTAAGCTTATAAAAAGTCTACTCTTCTGATTGGATTTACACATATCCAGTATACCTCAGAAAACAGCTAATATTTTCTCTGTCCCACTGTTGGCAAAGCCTTCAGAGATGACCACTAGTGTTGATAACCCACGTAGCATAAGGTGCCATCATAACACAAAATAATATCCTCTAATAAAAGGAAGATTTTCTTCTATCTCATAGTCAGCCAGGTGAAGTGTTGTGAAATACCCAGAACTGGTGGAATGTTGGCAGAGTTATCCACCATGGTGAATTCCTGCAGCCTACAAAGTAGTTTTCCCTCAATTCAAACATTTTATTTCCATTAATGAAAAAGAATATAAAATCACATTGCTATGAATTCAGTTGTGTCTCCTAAAAATAAGGGCTGTAAATCTCAAGATCTCTACTTTTGGTTTTAATCCCATTTGGGAATAAACTTTCTCTGTAATGTTAATAAGGCAATATTAGTCTAAGATGTGTCTTAATTTTATCTCTTTTGATATATAAAAGAGTAGATTAAGCAACCAATCAAGGACAAATGGAGAACAAGATATAAACCACATGTTGCCAGGGAACCTAGGATTAGAAGCTGAAAAGAGACAATCATCTTACCCTAGAGCTAACAGAGAGAGAGAGCCTTCCCCTAGAGCTGGCACCCTGAATTCATACTTCTAGCCTCCTGTGAGAAATAAATTTCTGTTCATTAAAGCCACCCACTTATTGCATTACTTTTACCAGTGCTAGATAAACAAGACAAACCTTCAGCAACAACATGTTCAAGGGTTTCATGGCTTAGGTGTCATTGAGTCAGCTCCAACTCATAGTGACCCTGTATCCAACAGAGCAAAACACTGCCCATGCCCAGTCCTGCATCATCCTCACAGTACTTTCTATGCTTGAGCCCAGCATTGGAGCCACTGCATCAATATGCATCTTATTTCTGGTTCTGAAAACTCACTTTAACATAGACTGTTTTGATAGTCATAAGACTGAAAATCAGATGAGATATCAATTGATGTATTTTTTCAGAGTGATTATTTTTTTGCTCAAGATTGTATAGCTAGTAAATGGCAAAGCTGGACTCCCTTCTCCAGAGTGGGTTCTGAGATCTTTTACCTCATTTTTATTCACCACATGCCAATCAACAAACATGCCATCCTGCCCTGACCCCTTTATATGAAGTAGGGAGAATAATTGCATAAGCACCTTTAGCTGTTTCTACCTATTTACATATTGTTGCTGTGTTGCTGCCTGGGATGTAAAATCAGGAAGAGAATGTGACAAAGTTGTTCTTATTATTGTTAGGTGCTGTCAAGTTGGTTCCAACTCATAGCAATCCTATGTACAGCGGAACTAACCACTGCCCTGTCCTGGCCCATCCTCACAATTGTTGCTATTTTTGAGCTCACTATTGCAGCTGCAGTGTCAATCCATCTCATTGAGAGAGTTTTTCTCTTTTCCTCTGACCCTAGTAATAGAGTATTACTTACTAGAGTATTAATTTACTAAAGTATTATTATTGCATTCTTAATGCTCATAAAGTCTAATGAAAGTGACAAAAGTTTAATGACCATTTGTGGAAAGTCTGTGACAGAATACTTTCTTAATTGGTCTCTGGGTCAGCTGAGCCATTCTCTGAATCAAAAGCCTAAGCACTGTGTAAAATCTGAGGAATAGTATCAGTTTGTCAACCCGTAATGTCTGAAAAGATATCTTCTAAAGAGATATGCTACAAAAGACCTCTTTAAAGTTCTAAAAAGTAAAGAGTCAGTAAAAATGAGGGAAACTCTCCATGAGATAAGTTGACATAGTAGCCACAACAATGGATCTGAGACCAGGAAGTTGGCACAGGACTGGGCAGCTTTTCATTCTGTTATTCATAACATTGCCACAAGTTGGAGAGTACTTGGCACAATAACAACAAAGGGATCTATGAAAAAGAGGGAAGTTGTTTTCATTACCTAGTGCTGCTCTGATGGGAATATACCACAAATAGAATGGCTTGAACAAACAGAAGTTTATTCCATTACAGTTTTGGAGGCTTTAAGTCCAAGTTCAAAGTGCCAGGTTCTAAGGTCTGAGTGAAAGCCCTTCAACCTTGGGCTTCAGCTCTGCCTCCTGCTTCCAGCCCACTGAAACTGGAGGGTTTTCTTCACTCAGACAGCTGCTGGCTGCTGAGGCTGACAAGCCTAAGGTTGACAAATAAAAAGGCACAGTCCCAATGTTAGCAAAAAACATGTTGTTGTTAGACGCTGTTGAGTTGTCTTCGATTCACAGCAACTCTATGCATAGCAGAACAAAACACTGCCTGGTCCTGAGCCAGCTCCATGAGTCTTGCTACACTTGAGCCTATTGCCACTGCCACCATGTCAATCCATCTCATTGAAGACCTTCCTCTCTTTTGTCAATTCTCCACCTTACCAAGCATGACATCCTTCTCCAGGGAATGGTCCTTTCTAACAACATGACCAAAGTAGGTGAGACAAAGTCTGGACATTCTCACCTCCAAGTAGCATTCTGGCTGCACTTCCTCCAGGACAGACCTGTTATCTCTTTTAGCAGCCCATGGTACTTTCAGCATTCTTTGGCAACACTACAGCTCAAAAGCATCAATTCTTTTTTGGTCTTCCTTATTCATTGTCCAACTCTCACATGCACATGAGGCAATTGAAAACACCATGGCTTGTGTCAGGTGTACTTTAGTCCTCAAGGAGACATCTTTGCTCTTCAGCACTTGAAAGAGGTCCCTTACAACCCATTTGCCAGGTGCTATATGTTGTCTGATGTCCTGACTGCTGCTTCCATTGGCCTTGATTGTAGAACCAAGCAACGTGAAACAACACGGTAGGCCACTAATTCAAGTCCAGAAGAAGTCCCAAGATCAGCAGGGCATGGCAGGCTGTTGAACAACAACTTGGCTACATGCATGGTTCAAGCATGCCAAAAGGATAGAGACCATTCCCAAGACTTCTCGTTATACACAAGAAGCAGACCACATCCCTTTAAAGCAGCTACTCAGCTGCTTACAGGAGATTCCACCATGGAGTTGATTACTA
>NW_006922273.1:169460-170528 GCF_000298275.1 Orycteropus afer afer | reverse complement strand
AGTATATATTTGTCCTTTCTTCTGGCAGTCCATGGTACTTTCAGTATTCTTCACCAACACCATAATTCAAGGGGATCAATTCTTCTTCAGTGTTCCTTATTCATTGTTCAGCTTTCAAATGCACATGAGGCAACTGAAACTACCGGCTTGAGTCAGGTGCACCTTGGTCTTCAAAGTGACATCTTTGCTCTTCAACACTTTAAAGAGGTCTTTTGCACCAGATTTTCCCAGTGCAATATGATGTCTGACTTCTTAACTACTGTTTTCATCAGTGTTGATTGTGGATCGAAGTAAAATGAAATTTTCAACAGCTTCCATCTTTTCTGCATTTATCCTGATGCTGATTATTGATGATGCAGTTGTGAGGATTTTTGTTTTCTTTATGTTAAGATGTAATCCATATTGAACACTGTAGTCTTTGATCATCATCAGTAAGTACTTCAAGTCTTCTTCATTTTTAGCAATCAAGTGTATCACAGGTTGTTTAATGAGTCTTCCTCCAATCCTGATGCATGATCTTCACATATAGCTGTGTAAAGTCCATCTTCTTAGATTATTTGCTTAGCATATAGATTGAATAAGTGTGGTAAAATGATACAATCCTGATGCACCCTTTTCCTGATTTTAAATCATGTAGTATTCCCTTGTTCTGTTTGAATGACAGCCTCCTGGTCTATGTACAAGTTCCTCATGAGCATAATTAAGTGTTCTGGAATTCCTATTCTCTGCAACGTTATTCATAATGTTTTCTGATCCATAGATGAATGCCTTTTCATATTCAATAAAACCCAGCTAAACATCTTTCTGGTATTCTCTGCTTTCAACCACCATCTTTCTGATATCAGCAATGATACTGCTTGTTCCAAGTTGTGTTCTGAATCCAGCTTGCATTTCTGAAACTTCCCTGTCAATATGCTGCAGGAATAATCTTTGAATTATCTTCAGCAAAACTTTTTACTTGTATGCAATATTAATGATATTGTTTGATAATTTCCCTATTCTGTTGGATCACCTTTCTTAGGAAAGAGTGTAAATAGGGATTTCCTCCAATCTATTGACCAGGTTGCT
>NW_006922273.1:167646-168570 GCF_000298275.1 Orycteropus afer afer | reverse complement strand
AAAAAAATTAACAGCATGTTGCTTACACAAGACATACTTTATATGTAAGGATTTAGAAATATACACAGTGAAAACACAAGAAAAACATATAGGGAAATACTAACAAAAATAAAGTTGATGTAATTACATTACATTAAAGCAGACTTTAAAACTTGGATTTCTACTGGAGAAAAGGAAGAACATTCTTATCATAAAAGAGTCAGCCCACTGGGGAAATATAACAATTTTAAATTTTACACACTTTAATTTGTATGCCTCCAAAAATATAACACAAAAACTGATGTCACTTAAAGTAGATAAATATACAGTTATAGTAAGATATTTTAACATCTCTATCAGTAACTGATAGAGAAAGCAAGTTAAAAATGTGTAAGGTAATAGAAGATCTGACCTAACTGATACATATATACCACTGACTCGACAACTGTGCATTTGGAATGTTTGCCAAGATTAATGTTCACTGATTCAGAAATTAGCTTCAACAAATTTAAAAGCATTTGGAACACAAGTGAAGGAAACTAAAATGTGTTTAAGAAAGGCATAACTAAAAAATCTTCATAAATATAGAAATTAAGCACTATCCTTTAAGAAATCCAGTGAATCAAAAAGGAAAACACAATGTAAATCAGAAAGTATTTTTAACAGAGTAATAAGCAAATAGCATATCAAAACATATAGAATGAAGCTAAGTCAGTAACCAGAAGAAAATTATAAGTGTTAAAGTACATACATTAGACAGGAGGGATGTAGAGAAAATGATATGGTAAAGTTGTTGTTGTTGTTGTTGTTATTTGCCATTGAGTTGGCCCCTACTCATAGCGACCCCTCCTTGGGTTTCCGAGGCAATATCACTATGGAAGTAGGAATGCCCAACCTTCTTTCCGAGGAGTGGCTGGTGGGTTTGAACCGCCAGCCTTCTGGTTA
>NW_006922273.1:164993-166376 GCF_000298275.1 Orycteropus afer afer | reverse complement strand
CTTTATTTAAATTATCCCAAAACAATGACTCAGTCTAAGACTATATAGTGATTTTAGAAAAGAGCTGTTAGAAACCACACATCTGGGCTCTGTTTTGCTGTTGGCGAATATGAATGTGTGTGTGTGTGTGTGTGTAAAATGTGAACTTATAAAATAAGGAAAATATCAATTATTTATATGAGTGATCCAACCAAAAAGTCAACATAAATATAATATCTAATTTCAGCCTACTTTCCTAGAAAATTAATTTTATAATTAAAATTTAAAATCATCTGCCAAAATTGATTTTAGTTTTGAAACTTTATCAAGTTTATTTTAATAAAGTAGAACAAATTTTGCTAGAAAAATAGAACCATCACATTTCAAAATCAGCAGCCCCTATTTCATATCCTGTTAATTATGAGTTATTTGAAAAAGTCTTCTCTTATCTAGTTATTTCCATATATTCTCAGTAATGAAATCCATATTAATATAAATGAATTGTATATAAGTAATTACTTTCTGAAATATCTCATAAGTGAGAAGTTTGTTTACTATGGAAGAAAAAAAATATTGAAATCTGTAGAGTTAATTGGTGATAATAAGTCTCTGTTTTGGGACCCAACCCATGGTTTGGAAGGTGAAGAATTTAATGAATTTAATTTTAAGGCTCCAAAATATCACTAATCTATAATTAAGGCATGTAGCCTGTTCTCATCAAACTATTACACCCATTGAAATTGATACTCATGAAAAATAAAAGATCAAAGGAATACACAGAATAACTTGATTATGTTTGTTGTATAGACCTAATTCACAACAGTTAGTTTATGGAACATTATCATAAAGAGCTCTGGTGGTTAAAGCATCTGGCTGCTAGCTGAAAGGTCAGCAGTTCAAACCCACGAGCCATTCCGCAGGAGAAAAATGAGGTGATCTGTTTCCGTAAATATTCATGGCTTTTCCCTATTGGGCGGTTCTACTCTGTCCTAACCATTTATAATAGAAAAATGTAATTAATAACTTTTTATACATTAGGTAAACAGTCATTAAATATTTAATGTCCAAAGGGTTTATATCAAGGGCTTCAAAATTTAATAACCTTATCGCTACTTATTATTCCTAATCACTTTTTATGCACATGCACATGCACAAAATCTCTCTATTTTCCCACCCTCTTTGGGTCTTAGCAGATTTGATAGACTGGAATAAAGTTTAAAGATAAGCAAAGTATGTGCAAAACTACTATATTAATAATATAGTAATATAGCAACAAGTCATAGAGCAGGAGTTTGTCTAGATTTTTATTGATGTAAAACTATTCTTATGGGCTACCCATTCTTAGTCTTTGCAGATTTAACAACACATATTCTAAAGGACAGCCAACATTCACAATAATAATAA
>NW_006922273.1:152671-164033 GCF_000298275.1 Orycteropus afer afer | reverse complement strand
ATTCTATATGTTAAACATTTTTTGTGTGTATATATTCAGCTCATGGCAAACATTTTTAAGCATATAAAATGTTTACAGACACAGATACAGTTTATAAGTCATTATTCAGTAGAACATCCATTTTGTAAAAGACATTAGACCACACAACAATCAATTTAAGAACATGTTAGCATTCTTATCCAAGCTCAAATGGATACTTGAAATTGAAGTTGGAACTAGAACTTGGGTACAACTCTTCTTCAGTTATTTATTTTTTTCCTCATTATTTCAAGGAGGATGACCACTCACTGTTGTGCATCTAGTGGAAGGGGTTGGCATATAGGTTCTGGGGATAGAAGGTCCTATTTTCAAAATCTATTAGCTATGTGACTTTGTGCAACTTTATTGAACTCTTTCAGACTCAGCTTCCCCATAAATATAATGGAAATAAAGAGAAGACTCATTTTAGAGGGATATTGAAAGAAGTAAATGCAAGGAAACACTTTCCCCTAGGAATTGTCACCTAGTAAGTACCGTATGTATAATAGCTATTATTATCGTTGTTACTGTTATATTATTTCTACTATTATTTCTATTCAATATTGTTATATAATTTTACTCCCTTAATATAATAAATATTAAACCATAATTTCTCATTACTCAGAACCACGCTGATCTTATGTTTTTGGTCCTTTAGCAGAGTTTAGAGAGCTCTGGTAACACAGTGCCTAAGGCGCTTGACTGCTAACCAGAAGGCTGGTGGTTCAAACCCACCAGCCACTCCTCGGAAAGAAGGTTAGGCAATCTACTTCCATAGTGATACTGCCTCAGAAACCCAAGGAGGGGTCACTATGAGTCAGGGCAGACTCATAACAACAGAAATTTCAAGGAGCTTAACAACAACAAAAAACAGAGTTTAGTAGTTTACGAAGCTAACTTGCTTGCATATTCATCCTTTCTTACATTTCTCATTAGTAAGGATGAATAAATGAACTATGCTTTACCTATATGGGGACACAAGCATCTCCTAATAAAATAAGAGCCATTTGGCAAATTTCTTCTCCATAGGTTTCTGTTTCCACTATACATTTCATAAACTCTAAGAAAAGAAAAGTTCTCAATCATACCATGCATTACTATGATTTATTTGTTGGAAAAGAGTGAGGACAGTGTTCTGTTTTGAACAATCATTTTTTTGAGCATTTTAGGAAACAAATTAAAATTAAAAGTCTGAGGCCAGATTTTGGGGATAGTTTCTTTAGGATATTAAGCTGAAGAATTTGAACCAATAATAGGAAATTAATTTCACATTTCTGGTCTATTCAGGTGGATTATTAGGGACCTTCAAAATGTATGAGTTAAAAATGATTGTAAGAGCATATCTTGCCTCTTCAGGAAAGCTTACTGTCATCAATTACCAATTTCTTCCTTGAGATATGGAGAAACAAATGAGGTGTGTCTGCAAACTGAACTGTAGTATGTAGTCAAAACTAGAGACTAGAGAAAACTCAGCAGAAGTCTTCAAGGAAGATTAGTTTTGGTAGGCAATCCAGAGATTGAAGAAGCAAGGCTAAATTGGAGAAAACAACAAAGGGGCTGTTAAAATAAATCAGGCGGATTATTCACAGTATCTTTTCTTTCTTTCTTTCTTTCTTTTTTTTTGTCCTCAAAGTATGTATTTTGGGAGGATATACCTAGAATATTTACATCTATATCGAAGTGTCTAAAACTAACTTGTAGTCTTGAAGGTTGGCACTGCAAAGCAAATGTGTGTATCAGTCAACATAGGTGTGATTATACTGTGTTAATAACACAGTATATTATTTCTGAAATTTAGAGGTTTAAAGTAAGAAATATTTTAGTTCTCATTCATGGTATATGTTCATAGCATGCCATCAGGGGTCTCTTCTCTGTATCTTCCACACTCAGGTACTCAGTCTGATGGAAACTCCACTATCTGGAAAGGCCAGACTCAGAGAGAAGAGATCAGTACAGAGTTCTGCATTGGCATGTAAATGTTCTCACCTAAAAGTGATCTTCCAGGCTCTGATCAATAGCTGGGCTTGTCATTTGGATCTCCCCAATGCAAGGGACAGGGAAGCAAAATCCTTCCATGTGATGCAGCAGAAAACTCAGTATGGATGAGCATTAAGAAAAATGTCTACTACAGAGTGACAGGGAAAAACAAAAACCAAAAACTCTACTCACAAGTCAATGGACAGTGCCCATGTATCTGAGCTCCCTATTAGAAAAATTAACAAGGATAACAATGATTAATAACCTTTTACAAAGTTGCCAAATACCTTCCTACATGTCGTGATTTGATATTCATAACAATTTCCTTAAGGTTTCAGGACAGATGATGTATTAATTTTTGAACTGACAAGGAACCTGAGGCTCAGAGGCATTAAGGGATTGGTACTAGTCTTGTGGCCAGTAAATAATGGAAATATCAGTCCCCTTAACTTAAATCTATTAAAGTAATCCTTTAGTGAGTATTTCTCCAAATTAAAGTCTTATAAAATTCCCTTAGGAATCTTACTGAAAAGCAGGTTGTGATTCAATAGTTCTGAGAGTCTTCATTTATTACAAGCTCCCAAGCGATGCTTTTGGTGCTGACATTTAGTAGAAAGACTAGATGAACCACTAGATGAACCACATATCATTTTGTGGGTAACTTTTCAGACACCACTATCCACATTTTCTCTCCACCAATCTGCTATGTTTGAATGGTCTTTGGTACATATCAAATTGCATAAAGCTCCTTGAAATTTCTGAAACTTTTAGTAAAACTGTCCAAAATGCACAGATCATAAGAAAAGCAACATACTATTTTTTGAGATTTTATCATCTAACTCATCTTTTGCAGTAAGCAGTCAGCTGATGTGTGTACTGGAGATATGCACTCTGCCTTCCTCAGCCGCCAGTCCACATCCAAGGAGGTGAGAGCAAAGGAGAGAAGTAATTGAGTGCTGACTCAGTACTGATTGTAAATTTCATTGTGTTTGTAACACATTGATAGCTATTAAAACTGGTGTTTTGTGAAAATTACATTTATTACTTTCTTACTTAAGTCTCTGCAGAGAAATCACTTTCTGCTACCTGACTACACATTTGACATTTTGAAAGCTAAGTGTAGCTCTCTATCATAAATAACATCTTGAGGTCATTGTGTGCTATTCACTTCAAAGCAGAGGGACTGAACAAAAAAAAAAAAAAAAAAAAAAAAATCATTTTGCTTGAAGGACAAAATAAAAGGCAATTGACTAAAATAAACTCTTTGGGTCAGTTAGTGTGAAGGTCTTTAGGAAAAATTTTTCTAAAACTTTAGTGACCAAGTCACTGGCCACACTCTGAAGGGATTTATCAATCAGATTTGACACACTGCTGACTGCACCATTAAGTCACCATCATGGGCTTGATTTGTCTCATCAGGTCAAGGAAAAAAAAATGAATAATAAGATCTTTCAAAATTTATCTTATTGAAGCTCTCCAGATAAACCTATATTTTGTATTGAGCTAAGCTAATCAACAAAAAAGCTCTATTTTTAATAACAAGATGTTTAGAGTAGACTCCATGCTTTCTTAAGCAGGGTCAGAAGACTTGTTAGCAAGCTCGGAAGACATTCATGAGATTAACCCTTCAGAAGGATATTTGCAGAATTGCAGTCATTTTGACTTTAACGGTACAGGAAAATGGGAAACGTTTTCATAGGCTATTGGACAAATGACTAATTGCCGATAAAATCCACACTTGTACTGCATTGATGTTATAACTGTAGCTCTTAAGGAGAATGTCATGTCAATTTCTGGTTTAAATTATATTCTAAATGTAATAATATGCTGAATATTTATGACTTAATTGGAAGCATTTATGTGTAGAGCTCTGATAGTGTAGTGCCTAAGGCATTTGACTGCTAACCAGAAGGCTGGAGGTTCAAACCCACCAGCCACTCCTTAGAAGGAAGGTTGAGCAATCTACTTCCATAGTGATACTGCCTCAGAAACCCAAGGAGGGGTCACTATGAGTTGGGTCTGACTTGACGGCACATAACAATAACATGTGCAAATAAGACTGAGATTTTATACTGTGAAATTCTAGCATACTTTTGGAATTCAGATATAATTATTCATTTACTAAGCAATAAAAAAATCTGAGATCCCACACTATTCAAAATATAAATAGATATTATGGGGATACTATAGACAGTATGAAAGCTCTGGTAGCATAGTGCTTAAGGCATTTGACTGCTAACCAGAAGGCTGTCAGTTCAAACTCACCAACCACTCCTCAGAAGGAAGACTGGGCAATCTACTTCTGTAGAGATATTGCCTCAGAACCCCCTCCTTGACTGGAACTGACTCTATGGCAGTGAGATTTTTTTGCAGTTATGAAGTGAAGATAGTTCATCTGTATGTTTATTTAGATTTTATAAATATCTAGCAACTAATTGTATAATTTTCTCCATTAAAATAATACACCAAGAACTCAAGTATTAGTCAACAAGATTGTCTTTTAAGCTGGGTTGGATTCATCATGGCCATATTGGTAAAACCTGTAAGAAAAAATAACAATGATGTATTATGTTGTGGTCAAAATATTGAAATTTGATATAAATTACTAGATAATAATAGGTTAGATGCTTTAGAAATATGCTCACTAAATATTTAAGGTACAGAAAATTCAAATCTGACATAAACTATTTCAGACACTAGAAAAGGAGAGAAAATTCCCCAGCTATTTTTATAATGCTGGTATATTCATTATACCAAAATCAGATAAGGGCAAAATAAGAATAAAAATTACAGAACAATCTCATTTATCAATATGAGCACAAAAATTCTAGTACAGACTAATTCAGATGTGTTAAAAAAAAAAAAAAAAAAAGCTAATCCCAGAAATATAAGGGTTAAATGATATTCAATAGATACAAAAAATACCATTTGGTAAAATCAATGACCTATTCATGATAAAAACTGCGGATAACTAAAAGAAGCTGTGGTGTCACAGTGGGTAAGTGCTTGACTGTGAACTGATATGTTAGTGATTTGAATCCACCAGCCACTCCAAAGAGAAAGTAATAAAAATAAAAGCAAAAGCCCTCAACATGTTGATAGATATTGAATCAGTTGATGGGTAGTTACTAAATATTTATAGTATTAATTATAATTATTGGCAAAATATTACAAATATATTGTGTTTAAAATCTGAAAATTAATAAAGATAACTGCTATCCTTGATTAAGTTGACAGATAAAATGACAAAAGAAAAATAATTATATAAAAAAGAAGTAAAACTATCATTATTTACAAATAATGTAACTGTCTATATAGGAAATGTAAGAGAAATGCAAACATACATTTGAAATAAATTTTATATAGCATTGTATAACAATTAATTGCATTAATACTTCCATAGAGATACCACCTCAGAAACCGAAGGAGGGGTTGCTATGAGTTGGAAAAACAACTCCACTGCAGTGAGTTTTTTTTTTTTTTTAATAAAAATGGTTACAATATGTAATTTTTAAAATGGTATTATTTATCATAGTAGCAAAAACAAAGAAAGCCAAATTACTCATGAATAAACCTAACAGAATATGTGTATTATTTTAATGGAGAAAATTATACAATTAGTTGCTAGATATTTATAAAATCTAAATAAACATACAGATGAACTATCTTCACTTCATAACTGCAAAAAAATCTCACTGCCATAGAGTCAGTTCCAGTCAAGGAGGGGGTTCTGAGGCAATATCTCTACAGAAGTAGATTGCCCAGTCTTCCTTCTGAGAAGTGGTTGGTGAGTTTGAACTGACAGCCTTCTGGTTAGCAGTCAAACGCCTTAAGCACTATACCACCAGAGATTAAGACTTAATAAATGATCAAGTTATCCCAAATTAATTTAATGTTCAATGCAAATTTATTCAAAATCCTGACAATTTTCCACAGAAAAAATAATAAATCTATTCATTTATCTACTTGCCATTTATTCATACAAACACTTGAAAAGATATTGAGACCAGATGCTAAATCTAAAATTTTTAATGGTATTTTTTTTCTAAATCAAGTCAAAAAAACCACATATGTTTCCAAGCATTGCACTATTTATTTTTGCATAAAGCATTGATATTTTTCTTCTGATCTATATTTGTGATCTATACTTGTAAAATTTAAAATTTTTTTTATCAAAGATCATTATACTAGAAATTTTTCTTTAGTGGAATCAAAATTCTCAGGATGAACAAAAACTAGGACCTGGCTATATTGGTAAAGTTGATATTTTTATTGACTTAGATGCTGAATAAAAATGTATAGGCAAACTTTGTTTTATTGCACTGAGCAGATATTAGAGTTTTTACAAATTGAAGAACTGTGGCAACTCTGCACTAAGCAAGTCTATCAGTGCCATTTTTCCAACAGCATGTGCTCCCTTTAGGTCTCCGTGTTTTTTGGTAATTCTCACAATATTGCACACTTAATAGTCTACAGTGTAGTTTAAATGTAACTTTTATGTTCTCTGGGAAACCAAAACATTCATGTGGCTTGCTTTATTGGGATTTCCATTTTATTGCAGTTGTCTGGAACCAAACCTGCAACATCTCTGAGGTATGCTGGTAATTGCCAATTGTGCTACTTAAAAATGAGAAAAAATATTGATTCCAGAGTAGAAGATGCTATTTCAATAAGACATTGTTACAATTTAATGTCTTTGCTTTAAGTTACAAACCAACAAGGACATATCCAGGGCACATGTTTTCCCAAAAATTTTAATTATACATGGCTTCTTTTGCTAGGCAGTGTGGAAAAGTATATAGCTTAGATTATTTTGAGACTAGACATGTTTGTAGGAACTCTGGGAGTGTAGTGCCTAAGGCACTTGACTGCTAACCAGAAGGCTGGTGGTTCAAACCCACTAGCCACTCCTCAGAAGGAAGGTTGGGCAATCTACTTTCGTTGTGATACTGCCTTAGAAACCCAAGGAGGGGTTGCTATGAGTCCAGTCCAACTTGATGGCACATAACAACAACAACAGATATGTTTGTAATAGCAAATCTGAATTTAAAAAAATCCACACAGTCCAAAGAATTCAGTGTAAGTGTGTGTATGTAATTTTACACATATATTGTCAATAAAAGAAACTAGGTTCCCAAGAGCCACCTAACTTTTCAGGAAGAAAATAAAATAAGAACTTCATTTTGAAAGTGAAAGTACATATAAGCTTAAGTTTCCTTAATCATTTTTAATATATTCTAAATTTATTTGACCTCATGGAAAAGTATGATCATAATGTTATAATAAAAACCAAATCAAATCAAACCTTCTGTCATCCAGTTGATTCCAACTCATAGTGACCCTGTAAGACAGAGTAGAATTACCCTATAGCATTTCCAAGGTGGTAAATCTTTACAGAAGCAGACTGCTTCATCTTTCTCCAACAGAGCAGCAAGTGGGTTCAAATAGCTGACCTTTGGTTAGCAGCCGAATGCCTTAACCACTGTGCCACCAGAATTTCTTATGTTATAATAAAGATTTTTTTTTTATTTCTTTCAAAGGGAAACTATTCCAGGAGTGATAACTTGGCAAACTTGACATTTATGTGCTATCTGGAGTTGAGAAACTGTAGCACATGTGCTAAATCTGGCCTACTGCTTATTTTTATAGATAAAATTTTATTAGATCACAGACATGCTTATTTGTTTATGAATTGCCTATGGATGCTTTCATGTCACAATGGCAAAGTTGAATAGTTGTGGCAGATACTGTTCCTTTACAGAAAACATTTGCCCACTCTTGCACTATAGGACAACATTCAATAATATTGTGAGTTACTTTCACATTATTGAGCAAAGTAATACTTAAATAAATTACTTCTTTTTCATAAAGATCATTTTCAAAGTAACAGCAAGGCTATTTAAGAAGGAAACAAGTACACTCATAAATACATCACTTATTTTCTTTGTGGCTCTACCTGTATCATATACTCTCTGAAGCCCAGACACAACACTTTAGACTAATGACTCTTGTGTCTGATTTAGTGACACTGCTTTTAAAGGAAAGTCAAGGTTGAGTTGAATGATATGTGTGAAGACACTCTAAAACTGAGGTGTTTGACATGATTGAAAATGACTGACATAGGTCTGAATCAAAGCTCCATTTTCTGAATTAAACTTTAGCTTGTACTATGTCCTCCTGTCTGTCTTCTTAAGAATAGACCCCATGCTTGACTTCTGGTAATATGGTGGAATAGACAGACAAGATACATAGATCTCTTCAACAGAGAAGGGAAGCCAATTGACAGAGATATCCTGGAGCTCTGAGCTTTGAAAAGAAGGATAAAGAAGTGGATTAAATACTAAGTAGTAGAAGAATCTGAATAAAAACAGTGAATAAGGAGACAAACAGAGCCACAGTCAGCTATCTTGACAATTTATAATATTTACAAGTGATGTTAGGAACTGATCAGTAACTAAAAATTGGCCCTGTTTGCCAAAGGCTGTATGGACCACTGCACTGGTGGCTGTCATATAAAAAGGGAAACAGCAAAGGAAGATGCAAACTGAGCTGTGGACTTTTGACTGTCTGGATGGTGCAGCCATTTTGATTATTTACAAGCAGTGCAGCCATTTTGGATATTTAAAGCAGTAGCTTCAAATGTCAGTGGCCTAAGTATAGACTCCACTTACTGAGGAGAGTACAGCACAGGCAAACATATTGGAGGCTGATGACTGGAAAGGTGCAACATTCTCCTTGTTACTCTTGTACCTAACACCCTCTTGGTGCAGAGAGGTGCAGCCATCTCCCACCTCCACCCACCTTCTGGACCAGCAGGAATTCCATTCCAGTCTGTACTCTGACAGAGCCTGGGTTCTCTGCTCCACTGCCCCCGAACATCATATTTTTTTTTGTTTTTATTTTGTTTTATGTTTGTTTTTAAATTGTTATTTCTTTCTTCCCTTTTTTTTTTTTTTCATTCTTTCTTTTCCTCTTCCCAGGTTCTAGGTTTTTTTTTTCCCCTCCCCTTTATCTGGTTCATATCTTTTTCCTTTCTTTTATTCCTTCCCATCCCTTGTTGTTCTTTTTGCATTTTTCTCATTTTTTTCTTTATTATTCTTTATTATCTTATTCCTCCCTCCCCAGATATATTTTCCCTCAATTTCTATTTATATTTCTTTTGTTTTTTAAAAATATTTCTTTAAATATTTCTTGTTTATTGCCTCTTTTTTTTTTTTTTTTGGTGATTTTTCCTGTATATTTATTCAGCATGTGTTGTTTGTCCTCTTGTTTTTACTTTTTTTGTGATTTTTTTTATTGTTGTTTTTGTCTAACTGAGTGAGAGGCTGAGAGAAAGCAACTGTGCCCATATGACCCAATCATACACACATATCCTGCAGCCTCAACTACTGAGTATGGGCCACCAATTACTTCTGCACCAACTGACCAATGACAGACAATAGCCAATACGAGCCTGACTGAGCCTTAATTGTTCATCACAAATAGCTAACAGAGATCTGTTTACCAACACTTAATCTCTGTCTCACCCACCAGGAGATAGGTAGTGAGTTCATAAGTGCTGCCAACTAGTGAATAGAGGAACACAGTACCTTCCTTAATCAGATATATCAAAACAAAAGAAAAGAAAAAAAGATAAAAAAATAACCTTGTGTGAATCACACCAACATACAATCACCAACTAAATATAAATACAATATTACAATGTCTCAGAGACAAAAGACCATCACAGTCCACATTAAAAAAAAAAAAAAGTAGTAGAAACAAGGGACAGACCCAGAATACATCCCTGAGAAAGAAGCAGCATTGGAATTCCCTGATAAGGAATTCAAAAGGATTATATTTAGGTACCTTCAATGGATTGAGAGACAGATCAAGGAAAACACTGACAAAATTAAGGAAAACAAAGACAAAACACTAGAACAATTTAGGAAGATGTTACATGAACAAAATGACAAAATAAATAAAAAGTTAGAAATGATACAAAATCTACAGATAGAAATACAGAGGATTAATACTAAAATTTTGGAAATAGATATCACATTGAATGGGCAAAGGAGTAGAATCAAGTCAATGGAAGACATAATTAGTGAGATGAAAAATACCTCAATTCTACTTGGTAAGGGATCAATCAGAACAAAAATCAAAACAAAATGAAAGCCTAGGATTTATGTGGGATACCATTAAGAGGAATAACCTGCATGTAATTGGAATTCCAGAACAGGAAGAGACAAAACCACAGAGGAAACTGTTGAAGATTTGTTGAAAGAAATTTGCCTGATGAAAGAAGGGAATATATCCATTCAAGAAGTTCAACAAGCCCCAAACAAGATAAAACCTAAAAGAAAATAGCCCAGACATATCATAATCAAACTCACCAAAACCAAACACAAAGAAAGAATCCTGAAAGTAGCATTTGAAAAATGAAAAGTTATCTATAAAGGGCAACCAATAAGACTAAGCTCTGATTTCTCAGCAGAAACCATGCAGGCGAGAAGGCAATGGGATGATGTATATAAAATCCTGAAAGAAAAAAAAAAATTTCTGACCAAGAATTATAAAGCCAGCAAAATTGTTCCTCAAATATGATGGTGAAAGTAGGACATTTCCAGATAAGTAGAAATGAAGGGAATTTGTTAAAACCAGACCAACCTTACAAGAGATGCTGAAAAGAGTCCTATGAACAGAGAATGAATATATGCAAGCAACAACCAACCATTAACAAACATGAGGACATAACACAAAAACCAACCCGGTTATGGAAGTATCCAAAGAAAAATAAGCTTACAAGTTTGTAAACTGGGAACCAGAGATATTAATTGGAAAGTGTGGTGAATTGCTTGATGTGGCCCTTCTAGCCATTGTCCTGTGCTGTATTGTAAATTCTATTATCCATGCCTTTTTGGGGTGGTGTGATGGTTAAGTTTGGGAGTCAACTTGGCTGGGCAGGTGGTAGTAGTCCTTCCCTATAATGACTGGCAGTTGGCTCTGTGGTGGGATTTGCCTTGAGCAACTGAATAGCTGCTGATTGTTAAAGGCCTCCACTTGGGTTATTGCTGTTGGAGCAACACAGGTGGAATGTATCTTGAGTCTTACCTTGCTGGAGGGTACAACTCAAATCACCACTCTTAGCTTTCTTGATGGTATACCTATGAATCATCCGGGAAGGTTCGCCCTCCTCTTGCTCTGGTTCTGTGTTTTGGCTCATCCTCATCTCACCCCTGGCATTGGGACAGCAGTCATCATCTGATCTGCTGATTGAGGCTCATCAAACCCCAAGATTTTGGAGGGTCCTCCAGGCCTACTCACAGAGTGACTTACCAGCCTGCCAGCCTCCACCACTACTAAGTGAGACAATCCCTTGGATGTC
>NW_006922273.1:148799-152434 GCF_000298275.1 Orycteropus afer afer | reverse complement strand
AATTGGTGTCAGAATGGTGGGATTCACTGCAGCGGCCCAGACTCACTGGAATATGTGGTTTTGGGAGAAAGGAGATAAACAGGAAAGTAAGAAACCTTTGGCTTCTGGATGGGATAAAAGACACCCATGGATTGAAGCAGCTCTTTTGATGAGATCTGTCACCCAAGGTAAAAGCTATTCATGGGATTGAGGAGAGGTGGATCTAACTCCTGGGGAATTGGCTAGTTGTATGTATATGGAAATACAGAATGATGAGGAAAAGGCAAGACTTACAATTCCTTAGTTGCTGTTATCAGCAATAGCTGAAAAGTAATGTAGAGCTAGGTTGTAGCACTGAATCAAGCTCCGATCCATTCCAATTAGAACTATGACCACTAGTTTCAGAAACTACCCAGAAAGAAAAAAATTGTGTCAGAACAACAGGCAGTACTGGTATGACCACTGGTCACCAAAAAGGTAGTCTGGGAAGGGAATGGGCAAAGCCAAGAAACCATTGAAAGCAGAGGGTACAGTGTGAAAGAGCTGCTCCAGTTTGTAGATCGGTATCATCAGCTTCCTGAAGAACCTTTACTGAAATGGATTGTGAGGGTGACTAATTTAGGGGCCATGTCTTAAGTTTTGAATACTGCAGAGTGGAAGAATATGTTTGGATTGATGCAAGACCCACAACTCACTATGGAACAGGCACAAATGTTGATCCAAGATCCATTTACAGGACAGGTTAATCCAGAGGGGGCAGCCACTCTGTTGGTATGAATAAAATTTGCAGTCAGGTTGTATATCCTGAGAAGGGAAACTGCCCTCTCTCCCCTTCTAAAGACCCCCTGGAACACTCCAGAGGAAGCAGTTAATGTGCTGGTTATGCAAGCCATGCTGGAATGGGTTTATAGTGATCAGGATATTCACCCAATGAGATTGCCCCTTACACAGGTCATGGCAGATATGGTAATCAAGGGAGCCCCTTTTATATGGGCACCCTATGTAACTCTGCTGTTGCAAAACAAAGCAACAATTCAAGAAGCCATGTAAGGTCTATTAGCACAACTTCCCTGCATGGGTCTTGCAAATGCAAGAAGCATAAAAGTGGTTAATAGGAGAATGGAAAGGGGCAATAGGGAAAGAACTTGTCTCAGCAGGTCAGAGATTTTTTGATGGTTGTTAAGGAATGGGATGAATATAGCAGACATTGATGGAGTTGAGACAAGGGTGCTGATGCAGCACTATAGGAGACTGTGTGGACTGATGGAAACTCCTGCTAGTCCCCCCCCCCCCACCTTAAGGAGGCCTAGACAAGTTCATTCTATTCACTCCACTGAGGAGGAATTTAATAATAGGAACTCCCGCCTGGGACCAATTGAAGCAGAGACTCAGCTAATTGATGAAGACAGAGACTGGCAGGAGGGCCAGGGTCTTCTAGTCCATCCCCCCAGCAGGGGACCTGAGGCCATATGCCTATGTGTGGGTAAAATGGGCTTGGGGTGGGGAAGAGACCTTCTTGGGACTCCTGCAGACGGGAGCCCAATGTACTGTCATCCCAAAACCTGTCAATGAAATGTTGAAGGGCCTAAGGTTAGACTAGGGAGATATGGGGATGCAACAGTTGATGGGACTAAGGTGAAAGTTTGGATGAGAACTGGAAGATTTAAACAGATGTTGTATGAAGTAATTGCATCTCCTTTACCTGAATGTATTATTGTCATGGATATTATGTCTAATTGGAGAAGTCTCCCTCTACCTGATATTGTAAAACTAAAAGCGTATAAATCTGCTCTTAGGCCAGTATTGATTGCATATGCTAAATGAGAACCATTAGAATTGCTTGAACCCACTCAGGAGACTTGAATACCTGGTGGGCAGAAAGAAATTAGTGCTTTGATTAAAGACATGCTAAAGGCTGAAGTAGGAGCTCTGGTAGCATAGTGCCTAAGGCACTTCACTGCTAACCCGAAGGCTGGTGGTTCAAATCCACCAGCAACTCCTCAGAAGGAAGGTTGGGCAATCTACTTCCGTAGTGATACTGCCTTGGCAACCCAAAGAGGTGTCACTATGAGTCGGGTCTGACTCAATGGCCCATAACAACAACAACAAAGGCTAGAGTGTTGGTGTCAACAAATTCTCTGGATAACAGCCCTATAAGGCCTGTGAAAAGGGCAGATGACTCATAGAGACTAAGAGTAGACTACCAAAGCCTAAATAAAGTAGTACCACCAGTGGTTTCAGCTGTTTCAGACATGATATCGGTGGTGCAGAAAATACAACAGACCAAAGGAGACTGGTATTCAGTGATTGTTCTCGCAAATGCTTTTTTCTCCATACCAATCTCAGAAAAGAGTCAGTCACAATTTGCTTTCACATTTGTATTTGTATGAGCTATAAGAATGTCTGGATGTATAGTAGAACTTACAACAGGCAAGATTATGGTGGTTTCTTGGCCACAGCCAGCTTCCCGGAAGGAGGGAGTAGTTGGACCTGTGGGCTTGGGACCATGGTCACAGGGGACATCAAACTCAATTGGCATAACATACTACACAAAACACTGTTCTACATCCTACTTCTGTGAGTAGCAACTGGGGTCTTAAAAGTTTGCAAGTGACTATCTCATTGCAAAAACAAGTTGATGCTTTTGAGTTGTGGTGTTGGAGAAGAATGTTAAGAGTACCATGGACTGCTAAAAGGAATAACAGATCTGTCCTGGAAGAAGTGCAACTGGAATACTCCTTGGAAGAAAGAATGGCCAGACTTTGTCTCACTTACTTTGGTCATGTTGTCAGGAGGAACCATTCCTTGGAGAAGGATATCATGCTTCGTAAAGTAGAGGGTCAATGAAGAAGAGGAAGGCCCTTGATGAGACTGATTGACACAGCAGCTGCAATGATGGGCTCAGGTATAGCAAAGACCATGAGGCTGGCACAGGACTGGGCAGTGTTTTGTTCTGTTGTGCATAGGGTCACTCTAAGTAAGAGACAACTTGATGGCACCAAACAACAACCACAACAACATTTGGATGCAACATGTGTCTCTCTTCATCCAGAGAAAAGAAGAATGAAGAAAACCAAAGATGCATGGAAACAATTAGTACAAGGCACTGGTAGACTGTGTAATCCTTAGCCTACACAATCATGAGACTAGAAGAACTAGATAATGCCTGGCTACCATTGTGAACCACTCTGAAGGGAATTGTTGTAAGAGATCCTGGATAGAGTGGGAGAGCAAGGTGGAACAAAACTCAAAATTATAAAAAAAAGAACAGGTTTGCTGCTCTGATAGATCCTGGTGAGACACCTGAGATTATGGCCCCTAGTTATCCTTCAGGCCTGGAACTGAACTCACTCCTGTAGCTTCCAGCCAAACAATAGACAGGCATGGGGTGAACATTTACATCAGGTAAATGCACTCCTTGGAGTGATCAATCATGGAAAAACAGAAGGGCAGTGTTTGCACAGGGACACAGCTTGTGGGGAGGGAATGCATGGGAGGGAAGGACACAGAGAAGAGGTAACTATGGGGAGGAAGTGAGAAGAAAGCTGTTACTTTGTGGGGAATTGCAGTCAATGTCATGAAACAAAATATGTATGAACTGCTGTATGGAAAATGAATTTTCTCTGTAAACTTTCACCCAAAATCACATTAAAAAT
>NW_006922273.1:128053-148349 GCF_000298275.1 Orycteropus afer afer | reverse complement strand
TATGTAATCTCAAGCCCCCGTTAGTTTGGTCACTTACTCCCTTCCTAATTTTTTTGTATAAAAAGCTCAGTTCTCCCTCAGAATATTGGAACACTTCTGATCTTGTGTTAAACTGTATTGCCCAGCTCCGGATGTCCCAATCCTCCAATAGTACTGTATGCTCTTCACTTTTAACAGAGTGTAAATTTTTCTCAGTGTTCCAATGGATATTACTGGCAAAGCTTTGGGGAAAGTCACTTTACTTTCGACCATGTAAGAAGTAGATTGATTTAAACTGTATCTAAATCATAAGGCTGTATCAAACACAAGATGTTGAAAACTCCACTGGGCTTGTGGTCTATTCTCTTATGTTCTAGCATCAGTTTCCTCCTAAGCAACAGAATGACTTTGGGTTTGTCACTTCACCTCTGCTTCACATCATTTGTGTGCTTTCACTCTTGTAGCTCAGTTTTTCATATGTAAAATGTGAGCTGTTGAACTAAAGTTTTCTAACTCTCTTCTCCATCTAAGATTCTAAGGAAAGGAAAGGCAAAGGTATATATATATATATATATATATATATATATACCAGAATACCGGCTATCCTTTCCAATGGCAATGTCCTAATCCTAAACAATGTTTGTTGTTGTTGTTATGTGCCATCGAGTCAGCCCTGACTCATAGCGACCCCTCCTTGGGTTTCCGAGGCAGTATCACTACGGAAGTAGGATTGCCCAACCTTCCTTCCGAGGAGTGGCTGGTGGGTTTGAACCGCCAGTCTTCTGGTTAGCAGTCAAGTGCCTTAGCCACTATGCTACCAGAGGTGACTAAAATCCCAGAGACAACAATAATGCAGATACTATATATTAGGAACTGTCTTTCATAAAGAGGTTCCAAAATATTGGAATGTGTTTCTAAAGGAGATCAATGCACTGTTTTTGAGGATAATTTTAAGAGTCACTTTTCTGAGAGTAACGATGTTAATTCTTTCTGAAAATAATCATATCAGCTTACTGAGCTTTCGGTCTTCAGTTTTATTATGTGAGTCCATACTATTAAGCTTTTTGCATGGTTTTGTTGGACGTAAGAGGCAAAATCAGACATAGCAATACAGATTCAAATGTAGACAGAAGTTTTGTGGTCTAGTATTTCTTTCCATATCAGCAGAATCTTTAATTGAATTCTGTTGTTTTTACTCTGTTTGTGTGTATGTGTGTGTCATATCAGGGAAAATTAAATATTTTTTTACTGTTATTTTTCATCATCACAGAAACATGCTTTTTGTAGTATTACAATAAGGTTATTCCAAATTTACAGAGTTTCTCATTCCAAAATGGCCTCAAGGATATAAGGGTTTGTGAGTATGTTTAATTTTTACTTTATTCTTAAATACTCACTTTAATATCATGATATTCATTTTTTCCATACCTCTTGAGTTACTCCAAGGAATTTAGTCCTCAAATCATAGTATTATTTCTGTAGTTGTTTAAGCAAAATGTGAAATAAACACGTGAAAATAGAGTAGCTGGATTTATCATTGGCTTCAAGTGGTTATAAGTATATCAGAAGAGAAAACTAGAATAAGAGTGTTAGATTCACACTGTATAAACATTTTATCATAATATATTGTGGTAGTTAAGATTGTGTGTCAACTTGGCTTGGCCTGGTTGAGTGGCTGGACAGTTGGTGGTAATTATTCCCCAAGATGAGAGTGGCAATCAACTCCATGGTGGTATCTACCACAAGCAGCTGAGTAGCTGCTTTAGGGATGTGGTCTGCTTCTCGTATATAAGATGCAACTTTGGGAATGGTCTCCAGCTTATGGCACACTTTAAGCCTGCGTGTAGCTAAGTCGTTGTTCAGGAGCCTTGCTCAGGAGCCTGCCATGCTCTGCTGATCTTGGGTCTTTCAATAGACTTGAATCAATGGCCTGCTGTGTGGTTTGGTAATATTGGGACTGAGCCTTTTCACTTGCTGACTTTGGGTTTGTCGGTCTCAGCAGCCAGCAGCTGCCTGAGTGAAGAGATGCCTTTAGCTTCAGTGGGGCAGGAGCAAGAGGCAGAGCTAAACTCCAAGGTTGAGGGGCTTTCACTCAGCCCCTGGAGCCAGGCACTATGAACTTGGACTTTTAGCTTCCAAAATGGTAAGAGAATAAGCTCCTATTTGTTAAAGCCATCCCATTTTTGGTATCTTTTGTTAGAGCAGCACAGAGGTATCCAGAACAGAATATGGTACCAAGAGAGTCAGGTGCTGCTCTGACAGATACGTAAAATATGGAAACAGGAGTGGAGTGCATTCTTGACCCAGGACACTGGCATGTGGCATGAGAGACAGCAACAGCAGAGCCAAGAGACTGGAAGAAAGATATTGGCAGAGAGACCAGCATGAGTGACCAGCATGAGACAGCAGTAGCAGAGCCCAGAGACTGGCATGAGAAATGGCAGTGACAGAGCCCAGAGACTAGCATGAGACAGCAACAGCCTCACCAGCCCATGAAGGAGAAAGCTGGATGCCACTGGATAGGTGGCTTCCTGGTGGGATGGATTGCCTTCAGGTGTTAATTGGTAGAAGAAACTGGCATAAAATGGAGTAGCATGTTGGCCAGCCCACAGAGCAAGAAAGCTGAGTGCTTTTTGGGCAAGAAGATTTCTGGCGGAGTGGGTTGCCTTCTACATTAATTGGCAGAAGCGGAGAGACCAAGGAAACAGGAAGCAGACCTGCCTCAGCCCCAAGGGTAGGACCATGACCTTTGAGGGTGGAACCACCACAGCCCCCTAGGTTTTAAAAAGCCAGACCTTCACCAAGTTGGTTCTGGAGTGTGCGGCTGTTCATTCACATGAGCCAGTGGAATACCTGCTGCCCAAGAATGAGGGGGCAGGGCTGCCATGCCCAAGAGGTAGAGGAACAGGGCCTGTCAGCCCAAGGGGGTGAGGTCACCACTCAGAAACTAGGGGATTGAAGCCAGCCAGTGAAGGAGAGTTATACATATGCCATCCATTGAAGATCTGTATAGGTGTCAAGTTGACAAGGGGTGGAATTGTGGTAGTTAAAGTTGCATGTCAACTTGGCTTGGCCTGGTTGAGTGGTGGGGCAGCAGGTGGTAGTTATTCCCCATGATGAGACTGGCAATCAACTACATGGTGGAGTCTACCACAAGCAGTTGAGTAGCTGCTTTAGGGCTATGGTCTGCTTCCCATATAAAAGATGCAACTTTCGGAATGGTCTCCAGCTTATGGTACACTTTAACCCTGCATGTAGCTGAGTCATTGTTCAGGAGCCTGCCATGTTCTGCCAGTCTTGGGACTTTCAATAGACTTGAATCAATGGTCTGCTGTGTGTTTTGGTAATATCAGGACTGTGCCTTTTCACTTGTTGACTTTGGGTTTGTCAGCCTCAGAAGCCAGCAGTGCTTAATTGAAGAGATGCCTCAAGAGCTGAAGCCCAAGGTCGAAGGGCTTTTATGCAGCCACTAGAGCCAGGCACTTTGAACTTGGACTTTTAGTCTCCAACACTGTAAGAGAATAAACTTCTGTTTGTCCAAGCCATTCCATTTGTGGTCTATTCCTGTCAGAGCAGAACTAGGTAACCATAGAACATATATATTCAAATCTTTGCTTATGAAGACATGTAAATGTACTTATTAAACATATCCTCCTTGAATATAATCTGTTACTAATACCCTCATATGATTCTTCACAATAGATACTTCATATCTTTGGAAAATTTAATTATTTCTATATTAAGTATTTTATAATCAAAGTTCAAGATACTAGGGCACTCCTTTTTACAGGTGTGAAAATGTTTATGTCTTTAGATATTCTAACAAATTTTAAAAGTTAGATGCAAATATACCATAGAGGATAGCAGACAACATGGCAAAAAAAAAAAAAAGAACCATCCCAATTTTAATGGCAGCAACACTCACCAAGTATTTTGTACATGAAAATGATGGTAGTTAAGTAAAAAAGTCCATCTCTGAAAGTTTCAGTTACTCCACAATTTAAAAGCAAAAACAATCATTGTAATTTACCATTAGCAATCACCATTCATCATTTTTTTCATTCAATGTAGTAACATTTTAAACTTTTAGGACACATTTGTAATTTCTAGCATTTAGTCATACATGCTTTCAATAGCCATCAACAAGTATAAATAAAAGCCTTTGAAATACTAAAAACACATTACCGTAGGAATAGCTAAATTACATAACTGCAGAATACTTTAACTATAACTAGAAGGTCAAACATTCCACCTTCAGTCCTTTGAATTTCATGTCCTTTATTCAGATTTTATCAAGGTCTTAAAATTGCAAGTCTCTATACACTTCACACAAATATTGAATATTTTCAGACATTGCTGTAGAGTACAAAACTGCAAGGCTGTTGGGAGCAGCCTTAAAGGAAAGACAGAAGGTGAGGCAGGCATGGGGTGGTTGGGAGCAGCCTTAAGGGTGGCCCAGAAGGAGAGCCAGGAGCAAGATTTGGAGCAGCTTTAAGGGCAGCCAGGAAGTGAGCAGAGTGGCTTGGAACAGCCAAGGGGGCCAAGGGAGTATGTCAGTTTGTCATCCTGTGGTAGTTTGTGTGTTGCTATGAGGCTGGAGGCTATGCCACCGGTGTTGCAGATGCCAGCAGTGTTACCCATGGTGGACAGGCTTCAGTGGAGCTTCCAGACTAAGACAACCTAGGAAGAAGGGAGAGGTCAATGAATTGGCCAATAAAAACCTTATGAATAACAGTGAAACATTGTCTCATACATTACTGCAAAATTTTATGAATAGCCCTGAAACGTTGTCTGATATAGTGTTGGAAGATGAACCCCTCAGGTCAGAGCACTCAAAATATGACTGGGAAAGAGCTGCCTCCTTATAGTAGAGCCAACCTTAATAATATGGATGGAGTAAAGCTTTAGAGACCTCCAACTGCTGATGTGGCATGACTCAAAATGAGAAGAAAGAATTGTAAACATTCATTAATAAATGGAACATGGAATGTATGAAGTGTGAATCTAGGAAAATTAGAAGTTGTCAAAAATGAAATGGAACACATAAAGATCGATATCCTAGGCATTAGAGAGCTGAAATGGACTGGCTTTGGCTATTTTGAATCAGACAACCATATGATCTACTATGCTGGGAATGACAAATTGAAGAGGAATGGTGTGGCATTCATAAGCACAAACAATGTTTCAAGATCTTTCCTGAAGTACAGTGCTGTCAGTGATAGGATAATATCTATATGCCTATAAGGAAGACAAAGAAGACTACTATTATTTAAATATATGCACCAACCATCAAAGCCAAAGATGAAGAAGTTGAAGATTTTTACCAAATTCTGCAATCTGAAATTGACCAAACATGTAATCAAGATGTGTTGATTATCACTGGTGATTGGAATGCAAAAGTTGGAAACAAAGAAGAATCCCCAGTAGTTGGAAAATATGGCCTTGATGATGGAAGTAATGGTAGAGAATACATGACAGAATTTTGCAAGACCAACAACTTATTCCTGGCAAATACCATTTTCAACAATACAAACGAGGGCTATACCCGTGGACTTCACCAGATGGAGTACACAGGAATCCGGTCAACTACATCTGTGAAAACAGGTCATGGAGAAGCTCAGTATCTTCAGCAAAAACAAGGCCAGGAGCTGATTGTGGAACAGACCATCAACTGCTCATATGCAAGTTCAAGATGAAGCTGAGGACAATTAAAAGAAGTCCACAAGAGCCAAAATATGTCCTTGATTATATTCTTCCTGAATTGAGAGACCATGTAAAGACTAGATTTGATGCATTGAACACTAATGACTGAAAACCAGAGGAATTGTGGGATGACATCAAGAAAAGCATCCATGAAGAAAGCAAGAGGCCATTACAAAGACAGGAAAGGAAGAAAAGACCAAAATATATGTCACAAGAGACTCTGAAACTTGCCATTGAATGGAGAGTAGCTAAAGCAAACAGAAGAAATGACAAGATAAAAGAGCTGAACAGATTTTGAAGAGCAGCTTGAGAGCACAAAGCCAATTATTATATTGAAATGTGCAAAGATATGGAGTTAGAAAACCAAAAGCAAAGAACACATTCAGCATTTCTCAAACTGAAAGAACTGAAGAAAAATATTAATCCTCAAGTTTCAATATTGAGAGATTCTACTGGCAAAACATTGACTGCCATAGGAAACATCAAAAGAAGATGGAAAGAATACACAGAGTCACTGTACCAAAAAGAATTGGTTGATATTCATCCTTTTCAGGAGGTGGCACATGATCAAGAACCAATAGTGTTAAAGAAGAAGTTGAAGTTTCACTGAAGGAATTGGTGAAAAACAAGGCTCCAGGAATTGACAGAATACGCATTGAGATGTTTCAGCAAACGGATGCTGCGCTGGAGGCACTCAGTCAGCTATGCCAAGAGATTTGGAAGACAGCTACCTGGCCAACTGACTGGGAGAGATTCATATTTGTATCCATTCCAAAGAAATGTGATTCCACAGAATGTGGAAATTATCGAACAATACCATTAATACCACATGCAAGTAAAATCTTGCTGAAGATAATTCAAAAATGGTTGCAGCAGTACATTGACAGAAACCTTCCAGAAATGCAAACTTGATTCAGAAGAGGACGTGCAACAGGGTTATCATTGGTGATGTCAGATGGATCTTGGCTGAAAGCAAAGAACACCAGAAAAATATTTGCTTGTGTTTTTTGACCATGCAAAAGCATTCAATTATGTAGATCATAATAAATTATGGATAACAATGAGAACAATGGGAACTCCAGATCAGTTAATTATACTTGTGAGGAACCTGTACATAGGTCAGAACAAGGGGTTACTGCATGGTTTAAAATCAGGAAGGGAGTGTGTCAGGACTGTATCTTTTCACGATACTCATTCAATTTCTTATGCTGAACAAATAATACAAGAAGCTGGATTATATGAAGAAGAATGTGGCATCAAGATTGGAGGAAGACTCATTTACAACTTACGACATGCAGATGACACAACATTGCTTCCTGATAGTCAGGATGACTTGAAGCACTTACTGATGAAGATTGAAAACTATAGTCTGCAGTATGAATTACATTTCAGTTCAAAGAAAACAAAAATCCTCACAAATGGAACAATAAACAGCATCATGATAAATGCAGAATAGATTGAAGTTTGTCAAAGACTTCATATTAGTTGGTTTTACAATCAACACTAAGAGAAGCAGCAATCAAGACTTCAGATGACATAATTTACTGGGAGAATCTGCTCCAAAACACCTCTTTCTAGTACTGAAGGGCAAGAATGTCTCCTTCAAGACTAAGGTGCACCTAACCCAAGCCATGGTACTTTCAAACATCTTTTATGCATGTGAGAGCTGAACAATGAATAAAGAAGAATGAAGAAGAGTTGATGCTTTTGAGTTATGATGTTGGTGAAGAATGCTAAGAGTACTATAGTCTGCTAAAACAACTAACAAATCTGTCCTCTGAGAAGTACAGCCGGAATGCTCCTTGGAAACGAGAATGGCCAGACTTCCTCTAACCTACTTTGGTCATGTTGTCAGAAGGAACCATTTCTTGGAGAAGGATATTGTCCTTGGTAACGTAGAGGGTAAGCACAAAAGGCAAAGGCCCTCAAAAAATGAATGAAAGTGGCTGTAACGACCGGCTCAGGATAGCAGGGATCGTGAGGCTGGCACAGGATCGGGCAGTGTTTAGTTCTGTTGTGCATAGGGTCACTATGAGTCAGAGATGACACTATGGCACCTAACAACAACAATAACAACACAAAATATTCACTGGTATTATTTTATGTTAAGCAGAACATAATAACAAATAATATTCCTATACTAGTGAATTAGGAGCTCTGTTGCGTAGTGCTTAAGGCACTTGACTGCTAACCAGGAGGCTCGAGGTTCAAACCCACCAGCCACTCCCCGGGAGGAAGGCGGGGCAATCTACTTCCATAGTGATGTGTTGTTGTTTTTATGTGCCATCCAGTGGGACCCGACTCATAGCGACCCCTCCTTGGGTTTCTGAGGTGGTATCACTATTGCCTCGGAAACCCAAGGAGGGGTCGCTATGAGTCAGGTCCGACTCAATGGCACATAACAAAACAACAACTAGTGAATTAATTAATCACTAGAAATATTTATGCAGCATTTAATATGTAGGTGCCAATTTGTAAGATAGAGTCTGCTAGCAAAGTGGTGTAAGTCCTACTGAAACCAATCCCCAGGCATTTAGTTACTGATAAACATCAGGATCTTTGTGGTTTCTCAAAAGGCTGCAATTTCTGTTTTTGCTATAGATTAACTTTTATTCATTGAGCAAGGGCCAGCCAAGTAGGTAAAATGTTATATCAACATTGGTAAAAATCATGCCCCTGGACAGAGAGTTAGTATGATAATGAAACATGCTTACAAGATGAGTGTAGTTTGTAACTTTTTGCACATGGGCATGCTCACAATATTTTTGTATGTTTAAGGTGTATCTCTCAACTCAACTTACGGCCTTCAAGGGGATTCTGATCCATAGCCACCACCATTGGGTTTCCAAGGCTGTGAATCTTTACAGAAGTAGATTGCCTCATCTTTCTTCCATGGAGCAGCTGGGAGATTAGAACCACCACCTTGCGGTTAGCAACCAAATTCCTTAAGTACTACACCACCAGAGTTCCATTTAATGTGTATCTAAACATGTAATACTATCACCGTCTTGGCTCAGCAACCTATAGAAACAGCAAGCCACTCCCAGATGACAAACAGAATCTGAAGTGAAATGCCTCTTTTTCTCCCTTAACTCCCTGAAGAATAAAGCCCTCTCTTTCCCTCACCTCAGTGTAGTTCATAATCAGCCAGAGTGAAACTCAGCATGGAGCTGCTTTTAGGTAATACTTTTTAAGGATCTTGCTAAAATAATTTTTTTTTTATTATGCTTTTCCTATATGCCTGTTTTCTGGAGACTTTGTGCAACATAAGCACAAACACAAATTGAAAATACGAAGTTTTAATTCTCCTGTACCTCTTCACATGTACAGGTAAATGAATTTCAGATTTCATTTTAGACAACTTGTAATTTTAAATTCTTTATCTGTCTTTTCAAAAAGGATGTAAATCTAAGGTGTTAACTAAGCCAGACAGCTGCCTCTTTAAAATGTAACTTTAATAGTCTTCTGGTATCTCTATAGAAGTAGATTTCCCAATCATCCTTCTGAGGAGTGGCTGATGGGTTTGAACCACCAGCCTTCTGGTTAGCAGTCAAATGCCTTAGGCACTATGCCACCAAGACTGGAGGAGATTTTATTTTCAGTTATATTTTACCATCAACAATAGTATACTAGGCATTTGAAATCCCTGCCTCACAACCAGAAGCCTTGCTAGCAGAGTGATTAAGTGCTTGGTCGCTAACTCAAAGGTTGACAGTTGGAACCCACCAGCCACTCTGTAGGAGAAGGATTTGGTGATCTCCTTCTGTAAGATATGTTGTTGTTGTTGGCTGCCATGGAGTTGGCTCCAACTCATAGTGACCCTGTATACAACAGAATGGAACACTGCCTGGTCATGCACCATCCTCACAATGTTTGCTATGCTTGAGTCCATCATTGCAGCCACTGTGTCAATCCATCTTGTTGATGGTCTTCACTTTCTTCTCTGACCGTCCACTTTACTAAGCATGATATCTTTTTCCAGGGAATAGTACCTTCTGATATTGTGACCAAAGTACATGAGACGAAGTCTAGCCATTCTTGCTTCCAAGGAGCAATCAAGCTTCACTTCTTCCAGAACAGATTTATTTGTTATTCTGGCAGTCCCTGGTATTTTCAGTATTCTTCACCAACACCAAAATTCAAAGGAATCAACTCTTTTTTGGTCTTCTTTATTCATTGTCCAGCTTCCACAAACAAATGAGGTGATTGAAAATACCATGGCTTGGGTCAGGTACACTTTAGTCTTCAGAATGACATCTTTGCTTCCTAACGCTTTAAAGAAGTTTTTTGCAACATTTTCTGACTGCTGCTTCCATGGGTGTTGACTGTGGTTCTAAGTGAAATGAAATCCCTGACAACTTTAGTCTTTTCTCATCATGATGTTGCTTATTGGTTCAGTTGTGGGGATTTTCATATTCTTTATATTGAGGTGTAATCCATACTGAAGATTGTAGTCTTTGATCTTCATCAATAAGTGATTCAAGTCATCTTTACTTTTAGCAAGCAAGACTGTGTCATCTGCATATCATGATTGTTAATATTCTTCCAATCCTGATGCTGTGTTCTTCTCCGCAGAGTCCAGCTTCTTGCATTATTTACACAGCATGCAGATTGAATGAGCATGATGAAAGGATACAACCCTGATGCACATCCTTCCTGACTTTAAACCATGCAGTATCCTCTTGTTCTTTTCAAATGACAGCATCTTGGTCTATTTACCGATTCCTCGTGAGAATAGTTAAGTATTCTGGAATTTCCATTCTTGTCAATGTTATCCATAATTTGTTATGATCCCCACAGTCAAATGCTTTTGCATAGTTACAGGTAGACATATTTCTGGTACTCTTTGCTTTCAGCTAAGATCCATCTGACATCAGCAATTATGTCCCTTGTTCTACATCCTCTTCTCAATCTAGCTTGTGTTTCTGGAAGCTCCTTGTCAATATGCTGTTACAACCATTTTTGAATTATCTTCAGCAAGATTTTACTTGCATGTGATATTAATGGTATGGTTTGATAATTTCCACATTCTATTAGATCACCTTTCTTTGGAATGGGCACAAGTATAGATCTCTTCCAGATCAGTTAGCCTGGTAGCTGTCTTCCAAATTTTTACATAAATGAGTGAGCACCTGCAACACTGCATCCATTTGTTGAAACATTTTAATGGGTATTCTGTCAATTCCTGAAGCTTTGTTCTTTGCCAGTTCCTCAGTGCAGCTTCGACTTCTTCCTTCAATACTATTTGTTCTTGATCATATGCTACCTCTTGAAATAGTTGGACATCAACCTATTCTTTTTGGTACAGTGATTCTGTGATTCTTTCCCTCTTTTTTTTTTGTGTGTGTCTGTGTGTGTACTTTGGGTGCAAATTTACAGAGCAAAATTTGTTTTACATTCAACAGTTCATGTACATTTGATTTTGTGTCCCAATTACTATCCCCAACCCTAATCCACTCTCCTCCCCTCCCTTCCCTGTGACCCTCCCTCCCTGTGCCCTTCTTAACTATGCATTCCTGTCTGTCCAGCTTTCCCGCCATGTGAATGCTGCCCCACTGGTGCACCGTGGCTGATTGCTTCAAGAGGTGTTATCTCCATAGAGTAGGTGGGCACATCACTCTGGGTTGGGTATTCTGCATGTAAATGTTTCTATTGTTGGTCTGTGGTCATCTTCTTTTGATGCTTCCTGCATCATTCAATATTTTGTCCATAGAATTCTTCAATATTGCAACTCAAAGTTTGATTTTTTTTTTTTTTCAGTTCTTTTAGCTTGAGAAATGCCATGCATGTTCTTCTTTTTTGGTTTTCTAACTCCATGTCTTTGCACATTTCATTATAATACTTTACTTTGTCTTCTTGAGCTGCCCTTTGAAATCTTCTTTTCATCTCTTTTATTTCAGCATTTCTTCCATTTGCTTTAGCTACTCTGCATTCAGCAAGTTTCACAGTCTCTTCTGACATCCATTTTATCTTTTCTTCCTTTCCTGTCTTTTTAATGACCTTTTGTTTCCTTCATATATGATGTCTTTGATGTCATCTCACAAGTCATCTGATCTTCCATCGTTCATGTTCAATGCACCAAATCAATTCTTCAGATGGTCTCTAAATTCAGGTGGAATATAATCCAGGTTGCATGTTGGCTGTTGTGGACTGTTTTTTATTTTCTTTGGCTTCAACTTGAACTTGCATATGAGCAATTGTTGATCTGTTACCCAGCCAGTTCCTGGCCTGATTTTGACAGATGATATTGAGTTTCTCCATCACCTTTTTCCACATGTGTAGTTGATTTGATTTCCGTGTATTCCATCTAGTGATGTCCACAGGTATAACCAATGTTTATGTTGTTGAAAAAAGGTATTTACAATGAATAAGTTGTTTGTTGGTCTTGTGAAATTCTATCATATGTTCTCCAGTGACATTTCTATCACCAAGGGCATGTTTTCCAATTACCAATGAGTCTTCTTTGCTTTCAACTCTTGCATTACAATGCCCAATAGTTATCAATACATCTTGATTGCATGTTTGACCAAATTCAGACTACAGAATTTGGTACAAATCTTCAATTTCTTCATCTTTGGTTTTAGCGGTTATTGGGTAAATTTGAACAATAACTATTAACTCATCTTTTTGTACTTCAGAACAGATCTTGAGATCTTTTTGACAATGAATGCAATATCATTCCTCTTCAATTTGTCCTTCCCAGCACAGTAGATTATATGATTGTCTGATTCAAAATGGCCAACAACAGTCTGTTTCACTTCACTAATATGTAGGATATCAATCTTTATGCATTCCTTTTCATTTTTGACAACTTGGAATTTTCTTAGATTTATATTTCCTTCCATTTTCCAATTATTAATGAATGTTTGCAGCTGTTTCTTGCCATTTTGAGCCATGCCCATCAGCAAATGAAAGTCCTGAAAGGTTTATTCCAACCATGTCATTAAGGTCGTCTCTACTTTGTAAAAATATACAACCTTGGAAATCCTCTGGGGTAGTCCACTCTGCCTATAGTGGTTGGGATAGATCCAACAGCAATGAGGCAATGGGTTTTGATTTGGCCCTGATGTCAGTATATAGAATATTCAAATAATTGGAATATAATCAAGCAATAGTAGTTAAATATCTGAATGGCTTCATCATAATTTCATTAAAAATTGTAGAAGACAATGTCAAAAAGCCTATATACGTTACCAATCAATTAATATAAATCAATGAAACAGTTTATTTCCTTAATAATGCAAACTAAATCAATGCTAAATCATTGAATTTGTGATTAAAAAAACATTATATAGCATTAATTATGAAAATTTTAATTGTGACATATTTCCACCAGGGGGCACTACCCACATTTAATGTAAACATTAAAAATATTCTGTTATAAAAATATTTCTATCTGACAAATATTTGCCTACCAAAGATGTTTTTAAGTTTAAAGTTTGTAATTTGAGTAAAAGTGCAATTTTTAATTTCAACATATTTCACTGTATGATTTAGGCAGGTCATTAGGTTTTAAAATCTCTTTTATAAAATCAACAAGCCTAGATTTCTGCATTTTATTAAAATCCTTTACTGAAATATATATTATTGTGTCACTAGTCATTAATTAATTGCTCTCTGAATATTAAAAATAAGAGTCTGCTTAATTGCCATTTATGACTAAAATTTTGTTATGGTAAAATCATAAATGCTAATTCAAATGGATAGAAATAATTTTAAGGATTTTATTGAGATAGACTATATAAGAAAACTAAACTGCATTCTTTCTGCTGTTTGCTCATGAGGCAGATCTTAGACTTCTCTAGCATTAATATATTGTGTTAACCCCAAGAATATAGAAACAATTTGTTTTCAGAAGGTTATGGCCTGCAGTTGGAAAACTAATGCCATCTTAAGCCATTTTAAGTTCAGATACTATCTTGAGTTCTTTTTGTTATCTTACCTTGACTCACTCCTGTGACTATGCTAATTCTGGTAAAGCCTAAGGAGAGACAGTAGCCATGATAATTCTAGGAATATCCAAGGAGGGTCGGGTTGATCTCAGAAAAAGTAGAAAAACTAGGGTACGGAAAAGCGGTTCACATAAATAACTAAGAAACTAGGCATATCTTTTTAGAACAAAGGAGATATTTTTTATAAAGGACAGTTAGCACTGTTTTCTTGTTTTTGTTTTGGGTTATGGAATCAGTGAAGACCTTCCTGACTATTGTTACTGAAAACGTGTACCATTGATTAAAAGAAAGAAACGATTATAGAGATCCAATAATTTTAGCATATCTATGGAAAGATGAATATTTTGTTGATTTATAATTTTCATGTATGCTGCTGATTTTGTAGGGAGCTCTGGTAGCATAGTGCCTAAGGCACTTGACTGCTAACCAGAAGGCTGGCGGTTCAAACCCATCAGCCACTCCTCAGAAGGAAGATGGGGCAATCTACTTCTATAGTGATACTGCCTCAGAAACCCACGGAGGGGTTGCTATGAGTCAGGGCCGACTCGATGGCACATAACAACAACAACAACAGCTGATTTTGTACTATTCCTGGGACTTAGTAGATACTGTTCTGATGACATGTCTGTCAGTTTCCAACCTTTATTTTCCCTTGCTGTTTATGCCAAATAAAAATCTCTTTTCTTCACTATTATAACTTTGTGGTAATTTTCCCCAGGACAATGTTCAAATTCTATGCTTTTATTAGAAGTTATTTGTATGATTATATGAATTAAATATTTTCTCACCATAGAGACATAGATTAAGTGTTAGTATCTGTAAATCCTGGAATTAAAAGAATTCCCTTTGTTTAAAAGTAAATTTTAATCTTGAATTTCATATTCTACTTTTATATCTGTAAGAGAAATTTATGTGCAATTATGTCCCCTTAAGAACAACCTAAGTGAAGCATTAGTTTATTTATTAGGGTTAGTTAAAATAGAAGTTATTACTTTTGTAGTTTTAATAAAAGATTATCATAGTGTACTACAAAAGTAACTCAAATAGCTGCAGATATTCAAAACCTAAAGTGGGAGTAATTGCATTATTTTAAAAATCCATTTTAAGATAATAAGTAGGAACTTAGGAGTTCAAGGTTTAGATAAAAAGAAAGTATCCCTCAAAGTGTTAATCTCTTAAATGTTTAAAAGCTTCCATCTTTCAAAAGACAGAATGGTTATAAGGTCCTCTATAAATCACCAGGCTGAAAACCTTTTTGATTTCTTAATCTTGCAATGTTGCTATAACTGTGAATATGGGTTTAGCATGAGTATGCAAGTTTCAAAATGTAATCAATCAAAAAAAAAAAAAAATTTATTGAACATCTGTTAACATGACCAGAAAATTCCTCTACAATAGAGTTTGAACCTTTAACACTTTCCAGTCAAACTCCATTTTTTATTACTGTTCCAGGTAAAACTATCAGCTTTCCTTTCTGTAGTTGTCAGAAAAAGCTACTTACTTGTCCAAGTAAGCAGTTATAACTAATTTTGAGGTGGCATAAACATACATTTATTTCTTATGCTTTACATAGGAAAGAAGAGACTAGGAGAAAGAAGATGACATATGACTATAAATTACTGTAAGTGTAGGTTAGTAGTTTCAGAATGCACTTTCTATTTAGCCTTATGTTTCACATTTCTTGGAGGATCACTGTGCAACTAGTACTATGCTTTGCACTGGAGATACAATGGATTATAAGAGATGGCATCAGTCTTTAAGGGGGATATTGGCAAAGGACTTAGAGAGCAGAGAGACAATGATGTGTTTACTTCTTAAAAGTGAATATTCCAGTTGTAGGAAAAATGTGTGTATCAATGGATAACCATACATTGCTTACACACAGCAAAATGTTCAGGTTATTTGATTCTAGCCCTGTTCATTGTCTCTAAGGGCTTTTACACTCTGCAATGTAGTAACTGATTGACATGCAAATTTTATCCTGTCAGGTAGATATTCCATCGACTTCCCACTCCCTCTTCCCCACCCACTCTCCACCCATGGTAAAATCAATTTAACCTCCAATTGCACATTCATTTTAATATTTCTTGATGGCATATCAATTTGTGCATTTTTTTTTAACTTTTCTTTTGACAGGTAAACATCTACCAGTCCTAGCTCGCTTGTGAATCAAATAGAATCTTTAACATTTGTCCGTTTTTTTTTAATATATGTGTATAAGAGTCATAACTTTACCATTTTTTAAAATATTATATTTTAACACAATAAATACAATACATTTAAATATAAATATAAATACATATATTATATATATATTGAAATATAACATATTTTAACACAATTGGAAGTTGAATTAGAATGAAATAGTTGAATTGCAATGAAAGTGTGGATCTCAGAAGTTTGTTGGTAGAAAGTACCTGCTTCATGGGAGTAAGTGGGATCCTCCCAAGGAAAGTGGATATAGAGGAAAAGGAAACTTGAGGGAGGGTACAATTTAAGAAGCTTCTGGAAGGATTACCATGTATATATATCCCTTATAGCAAACATTTTTTCCACTTAAACTTGCACTAAGAGGAATGCAAGTTTTATTGTTTAAACTTTTTCAAGGTTAAAACTTCTGAAATAGAAACATAACAAACATTGCTATAGTAATTTAGAATGCCAGATTTTAAAAGATCATGTCTAGACTAGAGGTTTTCAACTTTGGCTACACATTGGAATCATCCATGCTATGTAAAAGTACTGATGCCTTGATTCCATCCCCAGATATTTTTATTTAACTGACTTAGAGTGGCATAGTGCCTAAGGCATTTGACTGCTAACCAGAAGGTTGGCAGTTCAAACCCACCAGCCACTCCTCAGAAGGAAGACTGTGCAATCTACTTCTATAGAGATATCACCTCGGAAACTCAAGGAGAGGTTGATATAATTTGAATTGGCTTGACAGCAGTGACTTTGCTTTGGGTTTGTTTGTAGGGTGGGGTCCATAACCCCTTGTCTTTGAGTTGATTTTATCTCATAATGATCCTACAGACAGAGTAGAACTGGCCCATAGGCTTTCCAAGGCTATAAATCTTTATGAAAACATACTGCCACATCTTCTTCCATGGAGTGACTGGTGGCTTCGAATCACCTACCTTTGGGTTAGGAACGGAGTGCTTAATCACTGCACAATTAGGGCTCCTAAGTGAGATTCAGGAGGGCCTGGAATTTTGAGAAGATACCCCAGATAATTCTAATGTGCAGCTAAAGTTAAGAAGCACTGATTCAGAGACTGCTGATGAGGATGCTGAGGCCCATGGAAGTGATAATAAAGACTTCTTTAGGGTTAGATGTGGGAGGCTGGACTGTCAGGAGTTACTCTGCAAGAAAGAAGTTCCAGAAGTGGAAGGGTAAGGGAGGGTAAATCAACAACTAGAGAGTAGACATATATTAACTTGGGAGATGGGAAAGGCAATATACAATAAGGGGTGGTGAGCATGAAATGATCAAAGAAAATGAGCACACTGGTAGAAGCACAAGAATTAATAAAAGTAATATATTGTTATTACTTTTAATAATAATAAAAATATATATTGTTACATAAACAATCCTGTAATAACAGTAATAACAATAATCTATAAATAGATACATAGACAAACAAGCTAGGCAGCGGTGAGAAGACAAATAGAACAATAACCACAAATACATATATGTTTGATGGAAGGTATTTCTACATATGTACACATATGTGCTATAAATACATCCTTCAATATAGTAGAGCATCCACCACTCGTCTGTCAGTTTGTAGTACTGTGGTTGCATGTGCGTTGCTGTGAAGCTGGGGGCTATGCCACCAGTGTTTCAAATACCAGCAGGGTTACCTATGATGGACAGGTTTCAGTGGAGCTTCCAGACTAAGACAGACGGAAGAAGGAAGAGGTCATCCACTTTTCAAAGAATTAGCTAATGAAAATGGTATGAAAATCAGTGAAACACTGTCTGATATATTACTGGAAAATGTTATAAATAGTCCTGAAACATTGCCCAATAGAGTGCTGGAATATGAGCCCCTCAGGTCAGAAGGCATTCAAAATATGACTGGGGAAGAGCTACCTCCTCAGAGTAGGGCTGACCTTAAAGATGTGGATGGAGTAAAGCTTATGGAACCTCCATTTGCTAATGTGGCATGACTCAAAAAGAGAAGAAACAGCTGGAAACATCCATAAATTATCTGAACATGGAATTATGAAGTATGAATCTGGGAAAATTAGAAGTTGTCAAAAATGAAATGGAACACATAAAAATTGATATCCTGGGCATTTTAAAAACAAACCAAACTCACTGCAGTTAAGTCAGATCTGACTCACAGTGACCCCTCGAGTTTCTGAGATGGTATCACTAAAGAAGTAGATTACCCAATCTTCCTTCTGAGGAGTGGCTGGTGGATTTGAACCTTTAGCCTTCTGGTTAGCAGTCAAGTGCAATAGGCACTATGCCACCAGAGCTCCCCCTCAGAATTAATGAGCTGAAATGGACTGATTTTGGCCATTTTGAATCGGACAACCATATGATCTACTATGCCAGGAATAACAAATTAGAGAGGAATTGCTTGGCATTCATCATCACAAATAATGTTTCAAGATCTATCCTGAAGTACAATGCTGTCAGTGATAGGATAATATCCATACTACTAACCAGAAGGCTGGTGGTTCAAACCCACCAGCCACTCCCCAGAAGGAAGGTTGGGCAATCTACCTCCATAGTGATACCACCTTGGAAACCCAAGGAGGGGTCACTATGAGTTGGATATGACTTCACAGCAGTGGTTGCATTTGTTTGTTTACAAGGAAGACCAGTTAATATTACTATTATCCAAATATACACACCAACAACCAAAGCCAAAGATGAGGAAACTGAAGATTTTTACCAACTCCTGCCATCTGAAATTGACCAAACATGAAATCAAGATGTGTTGATTATCACTGGTGATTGGAATGCAAAAGTTGGAAGCAAAGAAGAATTATCAGTAGTTGGAAAATATGGCCTTGGTGCAGTGTAGTAAATTACTTTGTGTGGCTTTTCTACCCATAAGTCTTTGTAAACTCCAAGGATTTGCTATGAGCAACTGAGGAGCTCCTGATTGCTGAAGGTGTCCACCTAGAGTATTTCTGTTGGGAGTGGCACAAAACAATGTTCTGGGAGGTGCCCACTCTCTCTCAGGTGCTTAGAGTTCTGATGCTATGATTGGCTAGTTTGACCACCCTGCAGGGCTCAAAAGGAGGCCTCCTAGAAGCAGAACTCTCTCTGACTGCTGGTTGAGGAAGACATGCTGCCGAAAGAGACATGCACCCCTGAAAGAGACATCTGTTGCTGGGAAAGAGATGCAAGAGACACACATCGCTGAGTGAGACACTGAGGGACCAGCACTGCTAGGAAAGAGACTGTGAGAGACTGTTGGCTGAGGGACGGTGGGCTGAGAGAGAGACTGAGCATTTTTCTTGAACTCAAATTGTAGCCTGGTGCTTCCCTAACAAACCTCATAATCTGTGAGTTCTGTGTGACCACTGCTGTGAATTATCGAACCCAGGAGAGAGGTGGTGGGTGCTTTGGGAGGAACGGTTGGTGAAAGGGCTGGAGGGAGGCAGCATGTCTGGCCTTGCAGTAATAGGCCTTGGTTTACTGCTGGTAATCCTGCCTTCCCCTTGTAGGGTTAGAGGAGGTTGGAACATGTGGCTGCCTTGCCATTTTTGCACTTGGTGATAGAAATAATGCTGGAGATCACATGATAGAGTCTTGCAATACCAATGACCTATTCATTGCAAATACCTTTTTCCAACAACACATAAGACAGCTATATATGTGGACTTTGCCAGATAGAGTACATGGGAATCAGAGTGACTACAGCTATGGAAAGAGGTGAAGGAGAAGCTCAATATCTTCAGCCAAAACAAGACCAGGAGCTGACTGTAGAACAGACCATCAACTGCTCATATGCAAGTTCAAGTTGAAGTGAAGACAATTAAAACAAGTCCATGAAAGCCAAAATATGACCTTGACTTTATCCCTCCTGAATTTAGAGATCATTTAAAGAAGAGATTTGATGCATTGAACACCAATGACCAAAAAACAGAGGAATTGTGGGATGATATCAAGAACATCATTCATGAAGAAAGCAAAAGATCATTAAAAAGACAGGAAAGGAAAAAATACCAAAATGGATGTCAGAAGAGACTCTCAATATTGCCCTTGAATAGAGAATAGCTAAAACAAATGGAAGAAATGCAAAGATAAAAGAGCTGAACAGAAAATTTCAAATAGCAACTTCAGAAGACAAAGTCAATTATTATAATGAAATGTGGAAAACCTCGAGTTAGAAAACCAAAAGGGGAGAACACGTTCAGCATTTCTCAAGCAGAAAGATTGGAAGAAAAAAATTCAAGCCTTGAGTTTCAATATTCAAAGATTCTATGGGCAAAATATTGAATGATGCATGAAACATCAAAAGAAGATGGAAGGAATACACAGAGTCACTGTACCAAAAAGAATTGGTCGATGTTCATCCTCTTCAAGAACCAATGATATTGAAGGAAAAACTTGAAGCTGCACTGAAGGAATTGGAGAAAAACAAGGTTTCAGGAATTGATGGAACACTCATTGAAATGTTTCAACAAAGGGATGCC